>NW_005292106.1:0-567 GCF_000412655.1 Myotis brandtii
AACTGCCATTTTCCTCACAGTCTGGTCTTGTCGAAGTTTTTATTGGTGGCCACTTTTTTGCCCTTTTACAGCTGTACCTGATATCCCTAAGGTTACTATCGCACCAACTTTGTGGGACACTGTGGCTAAATCCCATATCTAGAAATGTTATCTGTGTTGTTTTGGCTCCCTGGAGTGGCTCACTGATTTTCAGCAGTGCAGTGAACAATAACTAGGGCAATAGAGTTTGTTGTTAGTCTCCAGATTATTCTATTACAGCAGATCCTTGGGAGTTCAGAGTATAGTTCCTATGCCCCATTGGTAAGGTCTACCTCCAATTATACATCTCAAGCTTTGGGTATCTCAAACTATGGCTGGTAAGATAACCTGGGCTTGGCCATATCATACCTCTCCCCTGCATTGTCCCAATATTTTCCTCACAGATATTTAGACATAATGGGTGTGGGGACTTTGCCTCAGCCCCACTGTTACCACTAATTTATTCAATGATAGTATTTACAGTATTGACAAATGTCAAGAGGAAGCTCAGATGGGTGAGATCAGATATTTGGGTAAATCAAATCCTTT
>NW_005292107.1:0-567 GCF_000412655.1 Myotis brandtii
GGGGTTGGAAGTTTTTCAAAATATAAAGTTTGGGGTAACTTTAAAAAGAATCTTATCTTCATTGCCTGATTCATTATTTATTTAATGTCATACAAGGAGCAGGCTTGTTTTAAATGAATCTGGGTGCTCCTTCTCTGTTGCCCGGACAATAACCTGGCTCAAACAAGGTATGGGGCACTGGTGCCGAGGAAAAGGGCTGCTCCCAGCCTGAGAAACTCTATACAAGCTCAGCTTCCATGGGACCACTGGCTTCCTTTCTTGCGTCACATCCTACAGGACCGAAAGTCTAGGTGCAGAGCAGCTTGTGTGTGTTTCCCAGACAGCTCTGGTAAACAGCTGGCACCAAAATCTGGGCTGCCTGGTGCCAAGACAGTCTGATTTTTCCATTCTCTGATAAGGCTCCTCTCATACTTGTTCCATACAAGAGACCAAAAGAGGGGCAAAGTTCCCTTTCCTGGAATACAAATCATTCTGCAAGGCCAGCAGGTCAGCCAGGGACAATAAGAGGATGAGGTCTCTGTGCCCTCCCTTCTCTCAATGGCCTTGACATTGTAAGTTTCCTCTTTC
>NW_005292108.1:0-567 GCF_000412655.1 Myotis brandtii
TCAATATTTGAAAAACCAGAATTTAAATGTAAATACTTGGCCTCAAGTTATCTGTACAAAGTTAGTGCCCTGAAACTTCTTCATAAGGTTGGGTCTAGATTTACTCCTCAACTTAAAGCCCTACAAAGGAGGGTCTGGTGGTAAGGAACACATTATGGACATCATGCTGCCAAGCTTTCTCTTTGGTTGAGGAGTGATTTCCTTTTCCCAACACACACACACACTCTTCCAAAATCCCATGAGCTTTTCTTATTGTGTAGTAATGAGCATGTGAGGACCTCAACCTTCATTGCATTCCTCTGGGAGAAAGAAGGGGCTTCTTCTGTAAGAAAGAAGGGGGAGTTAGTAGCTCATGCTGAGCTATTATTTCCATTGAACCCAATTCTAACTCTGTGTGAAGAAGCTCCATGAGGCCAAGCCTGGAGGCTGCACTGGGGCTTCAAGAACTACTCTTACCTTCTGCAATCAGAGCAGGTTTCTGGCCTGGCCTCCTTTTTAACTGCTTCCCAGAAATTCCCTGTCCTGGAATCCTTGCTGATTTCTGATCCTTCTTAGCAGCTCCCTCCT
>NW_005292109.1:0-567 GCF_000412655.1 Myotis brandtii
TAGGAGGAGAGAGAAAAGAGAGGGAGAGAATGGAAACATTTAAATTAGTTTCAGAATGACCAAAATTGGACTTTTCTCACAACCCCGCTTTGTGTGTTCTTGCTTTGCCTTTATATGTAATCAAATCATGTACATGATTGATATTTGAACATGACACATATTTGTTATAAATATAAAATAACTTTGCTGTAACTTTGAATTATTAAGTTGTAATAAACATTTTGTGGGTATCTTTTCCCACTTGTCTACTTTTTAATACTTTTTTAAAATTTCATATTGTTTAAAATTGATAAAAATAAATGATACTGATAGCAATGTCATGGGAGTGGAACCCAAATTATAAAACGTTTGTTTTAAGATTGTGTTTAATTTTCAAACTACATAATGTAAAAATTGCAAAAGAACTTTGATATGTTTTGTACTTTACAGACAAGGTTTCTGAGCCAGAATTCTTCACTTCCTCCTTTTTATTTGAAAGATTCATTAATCTGAGTAATTGGCCATTCTCCAAAATTGCCAAACTGAATGCCTTCAAGATGGATTCCTCTTTACATCATCTGCCAAGAA
>NW_005292110.1:0-567 GCF_000412655.1 Myotis brandtii
TCTCTCATCATTGATGTTTTATCTCTCTCTCTCCCTATCCTTTCCTCCCTGAAATGAATAAAAATATATGTAAAGGAAGTTTTTAAAGTGTCACTTTATGCACAAACTTGAAAATAATTTGACCCAATTTTTTCTTACAAATGGCATGATTTCTAAGCCAGGTGGCTGGCCTATAAACTGTGCTCCCTCTTGCCCTGGTAAACAGCAGTACCTCATAATTTGTCCACATTCTATGAATCCTTTTGTTGCTTGCCTGCACTGAGGTCTGCAGGCCATTTTGGTAAACACAGTGCTATTATTTTAACAATCACTGCTATTACCATTGGGAGCCTTTTTTATACCCTGTAGGGGTATAAATGTCAATCAAGTGTTCATTAAGGAGCATTGTTAGTCTTGAAAATTGCACCCAAATGTCTGTCTGTACGTTTGATCCAGGAGGTAGGCCTGATAAAAACCATGAAAGAAGTCAGACCACCATCATGATATGCTACAAAGGGTAAGCAATCCATGGAATATTAGGGCCAATGCCGAGAAAATAAAAAACAACTATAAAATAAAATATGTGAG
>NW_005292111.1:0-567 GCF_000412655.1 Myotis brandtii
GCCAGTCTCTTGTTGGATTTGAGCCATGTCCCCATCCAGCCCTTTCCCCATATCACGGTTTCCTCCTGACGCTCAGGGGCAGGGGAGAGAACATCTACCTTTAATTCTAGGCTACAGGTGAGACTCTCCTGTGACTTCCTTCTATCCTTTATGTCCTCAAGCCTCTTTTCTGACTTTCAATCTCCAATATTTTATATGCTATAAATGTAATGCTCATGGTAATAAAAATGTTTAACATGTTTTGAAAGCTTACTAAATACCTGGCACCCTACTAAATAAGACCTCATTCCACAACAAGACGGGCAATATTATGATCTTCATTGTTTAGATGAGAAGACTGAAGCCCAGAGAGGTTAAGTAACTTCTCCAGTGTCACCCAGCTAAAAAGTCAAAGGAAAAAGATTCAAACCCAGCATTTCTGGCTGCAGAGCCTGCTCCTTGCCCACACTCACCCAGGTGGACAGGAACAGGAGCACAGGTCTCTGGTTACTACCTTGGGGCCTCATCAGCCACTTTGCACCTGTGAGGATGGACAGCCCTACCCTCCAGCTTGAAGTATTATTACCT
>NW_005292112.1:0-568 GCF_000412655.1 Myotis brandtii
TGTGTGTGGATGGGTGTGCATGGGTGAACGTGCATGTGCGTAGATGTGTTGCATGGGTGTGAGTGTGTAGATGTGTTTGTATGAGTGCATGTGTGTGTATATGGGTGAACATATGTGCATGTATATAGATGTGTGTGCATGGGTGCATATGTGTGTGCATGCGTGTAGATGTGTGTGCTACGCATGTGTGATAGCTGTAGCTGCCCTCCCAGCGCCCAGCCGGGCACCCTGGCTGCACACACAGGCTGATGGATGTCCCGGGAGGCGAGGTGCCAGCTTGGACACGAGGACGCTCAGGCCCAGGGACGTCAAGGAACCTGCCGCAGACCCCGGGCCTCATCCCCTTCGCCCCCTGGAGACTTCCTGCCGTGGGACACAGGCCGGGGGGTGGGGGGCTGGTGAGTGTGTCACACAGATGTACGCTGTTGTCACCACGCCTGGCACTGCCCTGGTCCCTGCAGCTGCCTGCCGGGCTGTGAAACCCCGTCTGTGTGTGAGTCCGGGGGCACGTGGGGCTACTCCTCCGGGACGGGCGCTCAGCCTCCAGCTACCACTTCCCCCAAGAAAG
>NW_005292113.1:0-568 GCF_000412655.1 Myotis brandtii
AGGAACACCCAGGGAACTCGCCATGTGTCATTCCTCGGGTCCTGGCCTCCTACAGGGTCTGCCTTCTTATCTCTCCCTCTTATGTTTGTTTTGTATATAACTTCCAGGTTTTTGGTTGTACTTAGAGGGAGGAATAGAGAAAAGTATGTTTATTTTATCTTTCCAGAAGCAGAAGTTCTTGCTGTAGGCTTTTATATATCAACTTTTCTAAATTAAGTAGGTTTTCTTTTTATTCCTAGTTTTCTAAAAGTTAAAAAAATCAACATAAATAGATGTTGAAATTTTAGAAATAGTTTAAATTTTGCATTGATTTTTTTATTTGTATTTTTGTGTTTTCCCTCTTAATCTCTTAATAATGGTGAGTCACATCGAGAACTTTTGATGTGAAATATCTTCGCTTTCCTGGAATAAACCCTGTTTGATCATCCTATAGTTACACATTTACTGTTGGTTTCACTTAGTTAATATTTTACTTGGGGAGCTGTGTTTACTTTAATAAAGCATGGGCACAAAACTTGCTTTTCTTGTATTTATTTATTTTGTAATAAAAATTCTTTTTTTTTTTTTT
>NW_005292114.1:0-568 GCF_000412655.1 Myotis brandtii
CCTTGTGCCCCGCCCCCCACCCCCACCCCGTGGGCAGGACACGCGCAGCCGCAGTGTGCCCTGTGCCGGGCCCAGGCAGGAGCACTGACTCGCACCACCTGCCGGAGGTGGACACCATTGTCCGTGTTTTACAGAAGAGGAACCTGAGCCTCCGGAGGGGGCGGGGCAGTAGACATGGCTCATTTTTCCTGCCCAACATCAATTCCACTCCTCCTGAGAGTGCTGCCCTGGCTTCATGGGGAAACTGCCTTCTTCCCGTGATGGGTTGGCTGGTGGGGTTGTCAATCAAGGTGCCCACATCCTCTGGCCAAGGAGTGGGTCTGGGACCCAGCTCAGCCCATCAGAGGTTCTACCTCCAGCAAAGGGTCAACAGCAATAAAAATGACCGAAGCTGATTTGCCGCAGGGAAGTGGGAGGGGCAGGAGTGACGTGCTAAGGAGACCGACCCTTTTGTTGGTTCCCTGTGAGTGGACCACCCAGCCCCATCACACCCCCAGCAGCCTTACCCCATCTGTCTGGTCCTTCACTTTTCTTCCAGTTCTGAGACCCTCTGGGCCTGCCCTTTCCT
>NW_005292115.1:0-568 GCF_000412655.1 Myotis brandtii
AAAGGATATTTAGGCTACATAGCTGATAGGAAGACGTGGAGAGGCCCGTGCAATACTGAAGCCGTGCACCCAGGAAGAGGAGGCCTCTGCTTCATTAGGTTGTATGAAATCAGACACTCCTTCGAGCAGGGAAGCTGGAAATGATGTGCAAGTTCTCACAGGATGCTGAACTGGGTGGCCTCCAGAACTGTCACTCTGACCAGCTCATTACTTGGGCCTAAAAACCAAGTGCACTAGGAGTGAGAGGAAAGGCAAATTCGTGTTAGGTGCGTGGGAAAGGCTCAGGGCAAGTTAGTGTTCACGCAACTCCCCACGCACCCCGTGTGAGTTCCAGACCAGGCACCTTGAGGACGGGGAACCCCTGCACCTGTGGCCACGGGGCACCATGGAGCACACTCTCTGGAGACCAGCTCTGGAGTCCTGAGGTGGAGAGGGCCTGGCTCCAGGCCTCCCAGCAGGTTAGAGGCAGAGGTCTCTGACTCCACCACACTGCGTCCTCTCACCATCCCCAGCTGCCCTGCCTGACACCGACAATCCTGAGAGGCCACCATCGTTTCCGAGAAGCGGC
>NW_005292116.1:0-568 GCF_000412655.1 Myotis brandtii
AGCAGAGAAGGGTGGCTCCTCCTCTGCAGAGGAAGGGGTGGACCAGGGTGGAGGTGAGAGGAAGTTCAGAGATGCTGGTTGGTGGGCAGAGGGATCTCCTGTGATTCAGTCAGGCCAGATAAAGTCATAGGCATAATCTCATTTGCACATTTTTAATCCTCCCAAAGACATTTAATCCCATCTTTCTTGCTGAGGAAACGGAAATCTGAAAGGCTGAGGCCTGTTGCTTTTCTCACCCAGGAATGTGTAACTCTGGGCCCCTGTGTCACCCCCTCTTCAGGATGTGCCATCTCAGCGCCTACAGTACAAGGAACGGGAGGCTTTACCCTTCAGCTTCAGAGGTCTGGGTCCAGCCCATCCCTTGCTCCCTGCATCCTCACAATAAGCTGTGACCTGTTCCCGTGGTGGCACAATCCTTCTCCCCAGATACAGGCAGTTTATAGACACAACTCCGAACCTGCCTGCCACACAGGAGGAGAAACTGTGAAGTCCCAGCCAAGCAGACAGCTGTGCAGCTGCTGATGGGTGGTTCCAGTTACTTTGTTTTCATTCAGTTTTCCTTGAACAG
>NW_005292117.1:0-568 GCF_000412655.1 Myotis brandtii
AATTACTTAAAATTTGAGGAGTTTGTGAGACTATTCTGTATATGGCTTGGGATTAAAAATTAAGCCCTACGGAGTTGAGCTAAAAGTGTCAGATCAAAATGTATCAGAATATCTTTACCTGATAGCATTTCCCTGGAGTTCTCATTGCAGCCTACAATATTATGATTAGCATGTTACCCTGGTTAGACAATTTCTTTTCTGTTTTTGTTTTTCCTTTAGAACATGTTTTTCGAGCAGCCGTCATCTTTTCTGAGAGAAGTGAGAGTGAGAGATGAATTTCCTCCGAAGTATCATCATTATGTTAACCCTCAAGTCCAGGACCAAGCCTCCCCTGGAGATCAGGTAGAACAGAAGACAGTGGGGAGGATGTCACTTTTCAAAGGAGTAACAGACAAATTAAGATTTGGGCTGGAGCTTATCAAGGTAGCTTATATGTAGGATACATAGATTGGAAGCTTCTAGAGTTAGGCTAACATTATCATCTTTTCAGTTATTTCAAAATGAGCCCCTTCTAAAGACTGCAGATGAGAAAGCATACCTTTGTCCAGGGGTCCTCAAACTTTTTAAA
>NW_005292118.1:0-568 GCF_000412655.1 Myotis brandtii
TTTTTTTTTAAAGTCAAATATAAACTGGTGAGTTTGGCATAAAAACATTTTCAGGTCAGTTTGGGTGTCCTTAGAGAGCCAGTGGAGAGAGGCCTAAATGTCTGTTCTCTTGGTTGAATTACATGAATTTTATTGAAAATTTAAGTAGTAAATACGAGACTTTAAAATCTATAAATTGCATTCGTAGTCCCATCTAAAAAGAGATAACTAGGTAAATTATAACCAATGGCAAAGTAGAAATATAAGTTAAGAGTTAATTGTCAAAAGAAGAAACTCACATTGAGGGGAAAATGTAAAGTTTGATTTTGTTTTCCAGGACCCCCCTCAGGTTCCAGTTTATACATTTTTAGGCTATAAAGATAAAATTAAAATACTAACTGCCTCAACTCTGCATATCTTGTAGAGAGCCGGTGAGTGTCTCCATATGAAAGGCTTAGATGGAGTTGCCACAGCTTCTGGCACCAGATTTTATTTGTTTTTTAATCCTCACCAAGGGATACTTTTTCCATAGCTTTTCAGAGAGAGTGGAGGAAGGCAGTGGGAGGGGGAGAGAGAAAGAGAGAGAGAG
>NW_005292119.1:0-568 GCF_000412655.1 Myotis brandtii
GGAGACAGATACAAAAATATACTTTTGTTTATGTAACATAATTGTACATGTCAGTCTTCTTGCCATTTAAAAGTTAACCCCATGATCAAGTAGATAATAGATACTAAGTAGAGGCATTTAAGACCCCACAGACTTTCCTGATGCTCCCCACTACTTCAAAGATGGGTGGCAAACTATACTGCTCTTTGATTTCCATATGTTGGTCCTGGGCCACCTCTGGATAGGAGAGTCAGTGGCAGCCTGAGTCAGTGGGCAGTTGCTACTCAAACTCCGAAGTATTCTTGAAGAATTGAAGGACCCTTTATGGGACAGGCATGTCTTTAATGTCAAGAAGACCTCTAGGGCTTGGTTGAAGGCAGGTTAGTACTGGAGGCCCCTTGAAGCTTAGTTTCTTCTTAATTTTTGGGTCAGTGGTTCTCAAGGTGTGGTCTAGAACAGGGCCCACTCCTCCGAGTCTGGGCCACTTAGTGTGCTTGTATGTACTGCTGAGTAAATAGGCGTCACCGGGAATCTTGATCAGCTCCGGTTGCTCTCACACAATACACAGAGTGGGTGACTTAACAAAAAA
>NW_005292120.1:0-568 GCF_000412655.1 Myotis brandtii
ATAGATAGATAGATAGATAGATAGATAGAATAGGTAGGATAGGTAGGATAGATAAGATAGATACACAGACATTATATAGCCATATGTAAGATACTCTAACGCTAGTGATGCTAAATAAAACAATCATGACAATGTATACTTGTTCATGTATGCTTACAGTGAAAAGTATAGAAGGAAAAATACCAGATATTTAAAATATGGTTACTTCTTGGTGTAAGGAGTTAAACAAACTTAAAAAACACTGTAACCAAAAATGAAATACCATGTTTTATTTATTAAGTTAGTCATCTCAATGTGGCTGCACCTAATGAATGCTGAATATGG
The DNA here is from genome assembly GCF_000412655.1 of Myotis brandtii. Classification (NCBI taxonomy): domain Eukaryota; kingdom Metazoa; phylum Chordata; class Mammalia; order Chiroptera; family Vespertilionidae; genus Myotis; species Myotis brandtii. Next base: position 325 of record NW_005292120.1, read on the forward strand.
CCATTCCCATGAACTGACAATTGCTAATGAAAGTGTAGCACTTTTAGAAAGCGAGTTTGCCAGGTGACATCTTAAAGCAATCCTACATTTGTCTCAATAATTCTACTATTATCATTGGAAGTATAGAAATTCTTTTTAAGTCTATAAAATTACATTCCTGGTACATTATTTCTATTTTTAAAATATATATAACCCATATTTCAGATTCAGAAGAATAGTTAAATAATGTGGCAATTAGTAAATA
>NW_005292121.1:0-568 GCF_000412655.1 Myotis brandtii
GAGAGAACCGTCTGAGCATGTCATATGACCCACTCTCTTTAAAACCTCTCTAAACTCGGAAACAACGCTAAGAGTCTGAGAAGAGAAGGTGATCTGGGATTTCAGCCTGACTGCTGTCTGCCAGGCAGATTTGCTGGCTGCAGGCACTTCCCAGCAGTTAGGCCTTGCCAGGAGCCTCAAACTGCAGGTCTGCACAGTTTGAAGGACTCTCCTCTGCCTTAGTTGCCCCTGGTGCTCCATTTCTGTGTTCAGCATTTACTACGCTTGCCAGGATCTGTGCTGCGTACTGTGTGGGACATGGGGTATGGGAATCCTGTTCTCAAGGACCTTCCTGTCCAGTTGGAGATATAAGACAAATATCTAAATAGCTACTGTTTAGGACAGAAAGTGACCAGTAATTCACAAATATTAAGACCCTACTATGTGCCAGTTAATGTGCACTGGGTATACAGTGGAGAGCAAGACAGACTTGTCCTTAGAAGAGGTTTAATAAGCATTTGCTGAAGGAGAGAAAAGAACAGTTGTTCGTCACCCACTATGGATGGGCCAGGCTGTGTGCCAGGCATTT
>NW_005292122.1:0-568 GCF_000412655.1 Myotis brandtii
TTTTTATGCTTTTATTTTGTTCACTAGTGAGATTGCTTGTCTTTTCAAATATTCTACTTGTTGGTCACTTTAATTTCTCTCTTTAATACTTTAATCCATTGATGTTTTGCCAATTTGTTTTCAATAGAATTTTCCTCTCTTATTTTCCTGTTGACTGGAAATAGTTTTTTTTATATTTGCAATAATATTAATTCCTTGTTGATTTAGGTATTGACAAACTATTTTTAGAATCTATATCTGATCATTGATTTTCAATGTGACTTTTTATATAGAAATGATTTAATAATAAAGTATGTCAGTATAATTAAACAAGTTTTAAAATATAACTTATATTTACATATTTTTCTTTTATTTAATAGGACCCTCCAAACCTATGGCCACAGGTATATTTTCCAAAACTGTTTTGGGGTGATTTTTTGCTTGTTTGTTTTATGTTACACTTTGTTTTTATTTCGAATGCATCTAATGTGCAATGTATATATTGTGAATAAATATATTATTCTTAATACTTATATTACATTTAATAAAATTAATTGCTCATATTTCTAGTTTGGTCCTATTTTTAATC
>NW_005292123.1:0-568 GCF_000412655.1 Myotis brandtii
TTCCATGTTCCCTCTTTGAACAATCTAAAGCTGTGTCTGTTTTTGTGGCTACACGCTGATGGATACCAAAGCCCCTGGAGGAAAAATGCAGATAATGATGTGAGAAAGCGGTAGGAGAGAGTCAGAGGTGACTTAAACTGTAAAGCGAGTCAATTCTTATTTTAAAATAGTGAGTTATGTCTTGTAGTTTCTCTACGCTTATATAAGTCTTAATTTATGTGCCATTTAAGTAAAATGAACGCAATTTATCTTAGAAGAGAAAGATATAGAACGAATCCATGTTTCTGGGATCACAGTTCAGTTTATCATTGATATCACTGCATATAAAATAGCAATGCTGATGGTAGCCATGACAATAGGCAGTTAATACAGCCCCATCTGGAAGTTGCAGAAGTTCAATAATAGCAATGGCAATAAAACGATGCATAGCCCAAACTGTCATTCCCCTACCTAAATCTGTTTCTAATTCAGCTTCTAATTAAAGCTAATTATTTCAATTTTCCCCTCAGTAAAAATGCATTTATACAAATATTATTCATTCATAAATATGTATTGTCACCCAGAACAG
>NW_005292124.1:0-568 GCF_000412655.1 Myotis brandtii
CGGCACTAGGAAGGTTGAGAACCACTGCACTAGAGCTAAGTGTGTGTGCATGTGTTTATAAGAAAATGTATATTACCTACTTCATGACTAGAGTATTCATCACCCTCAACAGAATGACAATTTAGGAAACAGAGCTGAGAGCGTTTCCTACACTGAGATTAAGAACATCCTATTAGTGAAATTCAGATTCAAACAGTCTTGAAACCGTTTTGTAGAGGACTATTTGAAATATAACCACAACTTTGTCTCCTGTCTTCTCAGGGGATTTTTATGTTGAAAATGTACTGTGTCCCTTCCTCCATCATCTCAATACAGCGTATTCTCTGAGTGTCCAAATTCTGTGAAAAGGAAGGATTTTAGGGAAGGACAGCACATTAGCATTGGGGTAATATTTTTGAAACCGTTAGTGATGAAATAGCCAGTTTCCATGTCATAGTGACATGGTTACTTACACTAAACAATGGAAAGGCAGTCAGCAGCTGTACTGCTCCTACAAAACTCTTTACTTAGAAAAACGGGTTGACCATTTAAATCAAATTTGTCCCTAATCCACTCTGAAATCTATAAT
>NW_005292125.1:0-568 GCF_000412655.1 Myotis brandtii
AGTCTTCAGTAGTACCCAGCTGCCAGCAGGATCAAGTCAAACTTGTATTCTTCCAACAATCTGGCTTCAACCTACCCCTTCCATCACAGTCCCTCAATATCTGGCCCATAAAGTTCATTTTTGACCAACAACTCCTTTGAAAACCTAATGAAAGCCATGGAAACCTCCCCAGAAAATGATACGTGCACACAGAATTAAACATACAACTTCAGGGATCCCTTGAAGCCAGTCCACGGACCCCAAATTAAGACCCCTGATCTCTGTCTCTATCCTGGGTACTAATAGTCATTCACTCAGATATTCGCTGAAAATCTACCAGTCTTTAGGAGCTGTGTCGGGTGCCAAAGACACAAAGATGACATCACAAGCATCTCCTCAAGTAGTTCACAAGCTAATGGGAGGTGTGCATCGTTACACTGTGATAATTGCTTTAAGATAAACACAAGGTGAAGTACAAACTCCAAGAAGGGATGACTTATGAACCTATTATCTCCCCAACTACAAAGTTCCTTGAAGATAAAATCCTTAAGGGTAGTAGCAGGGTATCTAGAACAGGGCTACACACACA
>NW_005292126.1:0-568 GCF_000412655.1 Myotis brandtii
TCTCCCTTCCTCTCTGTAAAATCAATATATATATATACTTTAATTGAGGCTAGATAAGGAACAACAGCTCAAGAGGATCAAGAAACACTGGGTTTCATTTTTAGGTGCTTTCTCTGAACAGCTCTCTAAATAACTTGTCTTTTTTTTTATTTCATACTAGTCATATCCACATGCTAACAGACTGACAGTGTGACCATCTCAATGATCTGGGTTTTCAACAAAAGATGTGGTGCAGAGGCTCTCTCAACCCATTGATGTGAAGAGATATCTGTGACTGCCTCAGCTCCCATGGCTTTGTTTGACGCCCTGGGAAAGGACTGGATGACTACCAGCCAAATGGAAGCCTCGCTGGGATTGGGAGATGAGCAAGAAGGTGTGGAGCAAGTGAAAATATCATGAAGATCTTAATAGAGAAATCTGAGTAGAAAGTAGACTTCAAAGCAAGAAAATCTACTTTAGCAACCGCCTAAGAGGTGGGGGCATCAAAGCCCTTCCGGGTAAACTCCTCTGACTTCTAAGAAAGGCCCTTGGTTTGGAACCCAAGCATCACAATGAGCTTCTGTTTAAG
>NW_005292127.1:0-568 GCF_000412655.1 Myotis brandtii
AAAAATCAATAAAATATATTTAAAAAAAAAAAGACAATCGGAAACCAAGGCATAGGAAAAAAGGAAATAGGTAGGTTCCTGGTTCAAAAATCACATTTCTGCCCTGAAGACAAGTACCATTGGTTCTGGTTAAAAGAATGTTTCCAGGAAAGTCTAGCCCATCTCATTGCTACTTCAGCTTGATTAAGTCATTCAGCAAAACATTGACTGATCAAGTCCTGTGTAAGAAGTACATACCTTAGAACCATTGCATCCTGGTAAACCAGCAGGACCGTAAGGTCCAGGATAGCCGGGGATGCCCTGAAAACAGAGTAAGTTTCAAAAAGGAGAAGCCACCAGGCCCTGGGACCGGGTGGAAACAGCGAGGAAGCCAACGTGAGGGAAATGAGGGGCTAATTTAGATAGTTATTTAAATATAAATGATTATTTAAATATTTAAGCAGTAAATGTAGTCATTTTAGCAAATAATTTAAACAAAAATAGGAAATAAGATGGGCTAATTAAAACAAAGAATTATCAAGTGAGGTACAGATATTGTAAATAAAACAAAAGGCCTTTCTATATAACA
>NW_005292128.1:0-568 GCF_000412655.1 Myotis brandtii
TTTTGAAGCTTTACAACTTCTTGTTTGGGGAATTCATTGGGAATATGTCTTACAAATTATTCAAAATGCATTATTTATTGCTCATTTTAATTATAAGTTTATCCTTTGCCTATTTTAACTTGAACAAACAGAAATAGGAAACAAAAATGGCTGATATTTTTTCTACAGGTAGAAAATTATCACTAATTTTCTTTTCTTTTTACTTTTTAGACAAACCAAAACCAACTTTAAGTAAGTGTACCATTTTAGAATTTTAAGAACTTGCTATTATTTTGAATGTGTAATTTATTTGAGTTGTACATGCAGTCAAAAAGTACATAATGGCTGTAGCCATTATGACATTAACAATAGAAATGATTTTGATTGAGAAATAATATTGTATGTATTGTATTTATTAACCCTTGAACATGTATTTATTGAGCACTTATTAGATGTATTATACCATACCAGGATATATAAAGAATGCCTAAAAAGATTTTTTGTTTTCATACTGAGAGGAGTTAGAAACAGGGTGAGGCATGTAGGGTCAGGGGTGAAAGGAAGGAGGAAATATGGACGTGACAGTTGG
>NW_005292129.1:0-568 GCF_000412655.1 Myotis brandtii
CAGGGAGAAGATGCCCAAGTGGCTGGACAGACGCATCAACCAGCTAAGAAACTCCAAAGATCGCTGGCCAACCCCAGAAAGTAGGACGATTCAGAGACAGATTTACCAAGAGAGTCAAAGGAGCCGTGTCCCTTCCGACACTTTGATGTTGGGGTTCTGACGCCCGGAACCCAGACAATACATTTCTGTCGTTCTAAGCCTCCCACTTTGTGGTCCTTTGAGACGGAAGTCCTAGGAAACGGATGCACTATGATCCATATCGGTACCTATATCTACCTACAGCTCACTTCTTGCTGTTTGATTTATTTGAGGACATACTAGTATATGGAATATCGATTTGTCCTCCAATGTTGTGGCACCAGAATTCATGCCACGCCACTTCAACCTGTTCCTAAAAACATGCAGGAAGAAACACACACACAAGCACACACCGCCTGACCCTGCATCTGCGGAGAGTGGTGCCCTTGGAGGGCGGTAGCTCCCCCTCGCTGCCTCCCTGGGCTCCCAGCCCTAGGGGCTAAGCATGGCTTTCAACTCCGTCTACACCAGCGGTTCTCAACCTTCCTAA
>NW_005292130.1:0-568 GCF_000412655.1 Myotis brandtii
GTCAGGAATTTGGGCAAAGATGGCTCATCTCTGCTCCATGACGTCTGAAGCTTCTGCTGGGTTGGCTTCATTGGAGTTATAGCCCTAAGGTCTTGATTCTGGTTTTTGTCTGGATTCTTCAGTTCTATAAGGAGTAGCCTTTCCACAAGGCTAGTGTAGGTTTCCTCATAGTTCTTCAGGAGAAAAAATAAAAACTTAATTTCTTTACACATAAAAATCATTAAGAAAAAAATACACCTGCCACAAAAATTCTGTTTTTCAAAGCGAATAAAAGGAAAGACAAATACATTATTGTCGTGAATTTTAACAGTGATAGAAGTCTATAGAGCAATGGCCGACCATCTTGAAGGTCATAGAACACATTGTTGTTGTTTATGAAAACACAATGTGGTCAAGAGCTAATTAAATTCTCTCTCTAAAAAAGAAAGGAAGAATGAAAACAGAAATGATATTTTTAGAAAAAAAATAGAAAAAAAAGGAAATAAAATTTCAAGGTCTGTAAGTATTGCAAAGTCTGTTCTGTGTGGTAACCACTTAATAATGATAACAGTAGTCCCAGAATAAATTA
>NW_005292131.1:0-568 GCF_000412655.1 Myotis brandtii
TCTCTCTTACACATTATTCACAATAAACTGTTGGCAAAAGGGGCAACACGCGAGTTATTAGAATACGAAGAAATCAGAATAGAAGTAGGTGTAAGTGTGTTTTCCTGCTCAGCAAAGTCTTCCTGTGGGAAGGCATTTGTTCATAACTCACTCTACACATGACAGCGAAATACATTTAGAGTGCAGAATGAGATTTTCCAATGAGAGTAAGAAAGGGTGGAGATTGGAAATGAACTAGAGCTATCAGGGAAAAGTGGAAACATTTGGGCTGGTAGACTGGCAACCACTCGCATCTGGTAACGGTCTGATTTCTTTTGTGTTATCTAGATGGCTCCGCTACAAGGAAGGGTTGTTTCTGCATGATGGGCATGCACACCTGTCTGTCAGAGCCAGGTGACTGTTAAATGCAGCCTGGACTGTGGTTTGCACACACTCTTTGTGAAGGTTACATGGCATGCCCTGGTCCTGCACAGCATTTCCCAGGCTGCTCTGTGGAGAACGCTCATGGACCACATGGAGCATGGCGCTGCTACATTGCTAGGGAAAGCCTCCAAGCATGTCAAACTCA
>NW_005292132.1:0-568 GCF_000412655.1 Myotis brandtii
TGGAGTCACACATACTAGCCTGGGGTTTGACCAGACAACTGGGCACCGTAACTTAGCCGAAGTGGCACATAACATGAGCCATCACACCAGAGATGCAAGTGTCCAAAGGAAAGCGTTAGGCGATGGAGCCTAAAGGTTTTATCAACCAGAAGAGCCGTATTAGGATCCAGCTGGGTTATGACAGGAAATGCCAGAATGGCCTCACGTCAGAACACCTGGCAGTATAATTCCTCACATTAGTAAAGAGGAAAAATCATGTTGCTATTGCAATTGTTGGGAAAACGCACTCGGGGACAGATCTGTGTGTACGCGGAAATTTTATACAGCAAGGAAATGGCGTCACAATCCTAAAGTGAAACCCTGGCCTCTGGTAAGAGGTGAGAGAGGTGGCTCCCTCCTGACATCTTCAGAGGTTACTCTTAATACATTAAAGACCAATGTAACAGGCAATACACTGAAAGGAATAGAAGAAATATGAGAAAATATTTTTGCCTTTGAATGAGAAGGACTTTTTAATTCACATCTCAAAACCATCTACACTAATAAAATACAAACATGCAAATTGACC
>NW_005292133.1:0-568 GCF_000412655.1 Myotis brandtii
CCTCCCAGTCTAACCCCCCCCCCCACGTCATCTCCCAAAACCCCTGCACCCCTCCCCCAGGGCAACTGTTTCTTCCTCTCACAGAGATGCTCTTCATGGGCGTCCGCAGCTTGGCTGGAGCTGAGGGAGGAGACAGAAAGTTAGGGGCAGAGCTGGGCCACAGGATGTGGGTGTTTGGGGAATTTGGGGCAGGAATTACCTGCTCTGCAGGCCTCTGTCCTTGGCGTCTGGGTCTGTGGTCCCTGCAGGAGGTTGGACATCAGCCCCTCTGTAGGCTGGTCAAGAGGGACAGTCTCAGCCCTGGGAGGTTAGAACCCCCTCCCCATGTGATTCCACTGAAAACGAGGAAACCTTAACATACCTTGTGTGTAAATTTTAATATTTCAGAAGATTGAAGGTGATGAAAGATTACCTTAAATACATACACGTGTGCTGACATTAAGTGTATTCTTTCTAGGTTTTCTGATTTCAGATTCTGGAGAAATCCTTTTCCCACCTGACCTTCTCCATCCATTTGGTTTTCTGTGGCAGGTGCTCTGTGCCCCCTTCTCCTATGACCCAGGTCACC
>NW_005292134.1:0-568 GCF_000412655.1 Myotis brandtii
TCTGAAAGCAATAAAAATATATTTTAAAAAAAGAAAGGAGAAAAAAAAAAGAAAATACCATCTGATCTGCGAAATGTGAAACCACGATTCCTCCTTGATGTGTTGGTGACCTCACTCCTGTCTCTGCTCAGGGTGCTTATCAGCAGGAGAGAAGACACTGTAACCACGTCTGCTGCAGGTGGCTGCCCCCACCATCCCCCTGAAGGCAGACACTTCTCCTGAGCACAGGGCCAGCCTCCTTTCCATACCTCTCTCTCCTCCGTGTGTCCTAGCTTTTTAAAAAATTCTGATGGGAGGGGCAGCTTTTGCAAACTCTAAATATGTACAAGAGAGTAACGGGGGAGGGGACCACATGTCTGAGATTTGTGTCAGACTACGGGGAAGAACAAGGCCTGCTTTTGGAGGAGAGATTTCCCAGGCACTTCTTCCCTCTTGCTCCTCCATCCTCAGGGAAAAGAGTCCTTATTCTATAAGGTGGACTTCCACAGCCTGGACCCCTTGCATAGGAACAATAAAATAGGGCTGGCAGGTGCCTGCTGAGGCTGAGAAGCAGTGACAGTAATACCCA
>NW_005292135.1:0-568 GCF_000412655.1 Myotis brandtii
TATGCAGCAGTTTAAAGAAATAATCTTTATATGAATTAGATATACATCTAGCAATATCTGTGGATCATAAAAACATGGCACTGGGTGAAAAAGAAAGTAAAATATTTTTAGCACAATGCCATTTAGTAAGCTAATGCATGCCAACAGAATAAATGCCAGTGTCTCAGAATGTTACACATATATTTACCATGTGGCCTATTTATTCTAGAGAAAGAAAACTTACATTCACACAAAATGCTAAATTTGATTATTGATAGGAGTTATATTCATAATCACCAAAACCTAGAGAAAACCCAAATTCCCTTCAAAGAGTAAATGGATAAACAAATTGTGATACTCAGTAATGAAAAGGAATGAATGATGTATATATGTCATAACTTAGATGGGCCTCAAGGGTGTTATGCTGAAAGAAAAAAAAATCTAATCTCAAATATTAAACACTGCATTACTCTCTTTTATATTACATCCTCAAAATGTCAAAAGTATAGTGATGGAGAACAGATCAGAGGTTGCCAGGGTTAGGGTTGGTGTTGGGTATACAGTGGGGCCTTGACTTACGAGTTTAATT
>NW_005292136.1:0-568 GCF_000412655.1 Myotis brandtii
CTACTCTTGTGTCCCCAGGGGTATAGGGCACAAATGCAGGGGCTTGTGGTAGCTAATAAGTGATAAAACCAGGAGTCAAGTATTCTAAAACTCATTATATCTCTAATCCACCCCAGACTAGCTCCTCCTCCCACGTCTTTATATTGCCTGGCAACCCATCCATCCAGTCTCCAAGCCAGAAATCTGCTTACTCTCACCTCCACATCAACCAATCACAAGTCTAGAGAGCCTCTTGCCTTAATTTATTTTCTATCTCTATGCCCTGTTCAGGGTCTCCTCATTTCTTGGAAAACAGAATGACTCTGGCATCACCTCCTTCAGTCCATCCTACATGTGGCTGGCAGAGAGAATTTTCTAGAATATTAATTAGGTCTCTGACCTGTCATTGCTGTACTAAAAACCTTCAATAACTCAGCATGTCTTTAGGATAAAGTTTAAAATTTAGCATATGAGATGAAATCCCCTGAATCCTGAATAGTCATGCTATTTTGTCTGTCTGGAATAGTTAGCTTTCATCTCTCTATCTAGCTAACTGAACGTCATCCTTGAACATTTAACTTGTTGAAAA
>NW_005292137.1:0-568 GCF_000412655.1 Myotis brandtii
GATATCAGGTCTGAAGCAAGGACCCCTCCCAGTGTCCCTGGATGTGTGGGGTCCCCACCTTCACCCCAAATCACAGGAGTGCATCCCTTTCTTGCTCTGTTATTGCCAAGCAACAAACTATTCCAAAACTTAGTGGCTTAAGTGTGTTATATGCTTGACGTTGTGGGTCAGGAGTTTGGGCAGGGTCTCTTGGGCAATTTTTCTGCTCCTCCTGGTGTGGAGATCCCTGAAGGCGGTGGGCGGGCTGGTCTGGAGGTGCAAGGCGCCTTCCTCAGTGCCTGGCCCTGCCTCCCACATGGGCCTATGCTGCATGGTGGCCAGGGAGTCAGCAACTTCTCATGGGGGCTGGGTCCCCCAGAGCGAGTGTCCCAAGCAAGGCTTCTTACAGTCAGCCTTGTAAGTCCCGGAACACCATGCGGCTGCATTCTGTTGGCCTGGGAGATCACTAAGGCCACTCAGATTCCAGGGGAGCGGGTCGGACCCCACTCTCCTGGGGAGGAGCAGCGAGACCCGAGGCTCCATTACAACCACACTCCTTCTCTCCACTGCAGGGTGGTTTTTTTTTTTT
>NW_005292138.1:0-568 GCF_000412655.1 Myotis brandtii
GGGAAAAAAAGTTTCCTCGATAAATACATAGGTAACACTTTTACACTGCGTCCATATTTCCTATATATCTGATCCATCTGGTTGGCCCTTTATGGAAAGCTCCTTCTCTTCTTTCCCTTTGGTCAGAAAGAATCTCTCCATAAATACGAGAGGAAAAATGTGGTCCTTTCATGATATGAAAAGGCAACAGGGCGGCTGTATCTTTATATCTTCATATTGCCTTTAGGTCTATTTGAGAGAATTCCCTTCTTGAACTGAATTTCACAGAAGGGAAGTCTGCAGGTCTTTGCGTGTCCTTGCATCTGTGTCTAGAAAGCCTTCTGACCTCCTTCTGCCTTGTTAACACTTACAGTCATGGCTCAGCTGCAGACACGTGAAGTTGAAAACTGGCTTCCTAGCAGGGGTGCCACTTAAGCTAAGCTGGTTCACTTTTGACACTTCCAGAACCATAGGCGTACATTTGCACGGCATAAATGAGGCCAGGTTTCAACTGGTGACTCATTTGTCTATCCCTCTTATTCACAGACAAGCTCAAACCTTTCCGAATTTCCATGTAGGCACCAAGCAT
>NW_005292139.1:0-568 GCF_000412655.1 Myotis brandtii
ATTATAATGGAAACTATTATAGGCAAGCTTCATTTTAAGTGCACGCCCCCTGCATCTATTGTCCTGTGATTATTCATATTTTACAGATGGATAAACTGAGGTTCGGTGTTCACAGATTTACCTGAACTCCAACAGCTGGTAACTATCACCCCAGATTTAATCCCAAGCCTAAATTTTGATCTCTGACCATTCCTAAGAAAATATACTGAGCTGTCCTGCTGGGGCCCTTTATAACTTTATAACTTCACCCAGCTCAGACCTGGATGTTACCAGTAGGCCCTGGTCACTACTGGGGCCTTGGAATTTCCAGTTCACCCTAGAGAATGAACCAGTTGCCAATCACTATGATGAACTTCCTTGCCATAAGATTAGGGAGCAAAGAGAACTCCAAAATAGGAAAGTTGGGCCGACACAGTGGCACTAGGCCCAGTAGACAGCTGGGTTGAGGGATTAGGGAACATTCACAGTTGACAGGTGTGTGTGGTACAGGGTCCCGGGGTCTATGAGGAAAGTAGCATCAGGAACAAAATCAGCCAGGAATCCAAAGTCAAGAAGGTAAGGCTGGTAG
>NW_005292140.1:0-568 GCF_000412655.1 Myotis brandtii
ATTTGCATGTTTCTCTTTTATTAGATTAGATTATATGTAACAACCACTACAGTATAATAAAGAATAGTTTGCTCTACCTATTCATGCACCCTTACCCCTCGCCCCCTTGCCAAAAAACAGATCTTTTTTCTGTCTCCACAGTTTTAACTATCCCAGACATCTTTTAGTTGGAACCATATAGTATATATCCTTTACAGACTGGCTGCTTTTCCCTAGTAATATGCATTTAAGTTTTCTCCATGGTTTTTTCGTGGCTTGATAGATCATTTCTTTTTAGTGCTGAGTAATATCCCATTATCTAGTTTCACTACAATTTATTTATTTATTTACCTGATGAATGAAATCTTTGTTGCTTTTGAGTTTTGGCAATCATGAATAAAATGCTAAAAACATCCACGTGCAGGTTTTTGTGTCACATAGTTCTCAACTTCTTTGGGTAAGGAATGTGAGTGGTGGACTTTTTGGTAAGACTGTACTTAGTTTTATAAAGCTGTCTTCCAATGTGCCTGAACCGTTTTGCATTCTGACAATCAATGAATGCGAGTTCCTGTTGGTGTTGTCAGTGTTT
>NW_005292141.1:0-568 GCF_000412655.1 Myotis brandtii
GAAATGGGATGTTTTAATTGAAGTGAATGTTCTGATTTAGTCAGAAATCTTTTGGGTTTTCCACTCTTGTTTAAAATCTTTATAAAACACTTTAGTCCATGTTTCTAGCTCAGTATGTACAGTATGGTGTACTCAGTTTAATTAATACCGCTCTGATAACTTTAACCCCCAGAGTGCCTCAAGATCTTCCTATTGAACATTAATTATGATGCTCAGAACGGTAGGTGGCAAAGAGGGAAGGGACTAGGTTTGCAATGCTCAAATCATGTAAGAAATCTGGGAAATATTTAGGCTCTTTATGTTGGTTTTATTTTTTTATATTTCACACAAAAAATGTGAGGCATCCTATGCATCACAAAACAACTTTTTTTTAATGGAAAGTATTGGGCAAAAGGAAATTGTGGATAACATACCTAAGAACAAGCAAAAGGATAAGAAAGGTACTTTCAAAATAACTTGCCATACAGGACTCAACAGACATAGCTTGGGCTACAAGATGTAAGATGTGACCAGGGCAGAGAGAAAATCAAGGTCAACCACAAAATTCAGTGTTCAAAAAATTAAAAAA
>NW_005292142.1:0-568 GCF_000412655.1 Myotis brandtii
GCTTCCCTGGCATCTCCTCAAACTCAGAATTTCCAAGACAGACCATGTACCTGTGTCTATTTCCTCCAAGTCCGTTTCCTCCCAGCTTCTGCGCCTCAGTGAATGGCACCCCCATCCACCCAGGCTGCAGCCTCGCAATCGCCCTTGTTCTTTTTCTCCTCAACACCACACCCCCATCTGACTCTGCCCATGGGTCCGGGTGGCTTTACCTTCAAAGCACATCCTGAATCTGACACTTGGTGCCACCTGCACAGCTAACAGCCTTCCAGGTGCCACCGTCTCCGGCCCAACGCCCGGCCTCCTCCCACTCCACTCTGTGCGGCCGCCAGGAGGGCTGTCCCGCAGGAGCATAACTGCAGCGTGCCCTCACCCCCAACAGCCCAGACCTCGACTTGAAAGGTTCAAGTAGAGTTAGGGGAACTCATTCTTCCTCCCAAGTGATCTGGGGGTGAGCGGCACTTACAGGAGGTACGGGGGCCAGAGAGTGGCCATTCCTCTCGCGCTCATAGCTGAGGGCTCTGGTGGGATGGCACCAAGTTCCTACCCCCTGCCGAGCTGGAGACCCTAA
>NW_005292143.1:0-568 GCF_000412655.1 Myotis brandtii
ACTAACTGTGTACAACATGAGGACCAGTCTCCTGGGGCACAGGCAGAGGAGTAGACTTCAAGAGTCAAACGAGGAATATCCAGGAAATAATCTGTCCTTCTTTCTCTTTTTTGTTTTATTTTACATAACAGATGTTGGGGTTTATTTCTGAATATAGAATAATACATTTTAAAATGTAGAACATTTGGAAAATTGCCTTGTTACTTGAGATCCTGCTTTTCCTAGCCAGGCTTGCTCGCAGTTGAAGGCCCATGGATTTATCTGATAAGCTTTCACACTCAAAGTGTCACAAAACTTAAATTTATTTCCATGGCTAAGACCTGGCAAAAATACTCTAGATTGCCAAAACATCTCCTGGTGTTTCCCCGGATCATTTTATCTTTCTGCTTGTCATCAATTTCCTTAGCATGGTATCTTCGTACATGTATCATACTCAGTATATTAAATTTCTTTCCCTATTTTTGCATACCATTATCTCCACTAAACAAATTCTACTTTTTATTATTTAAGGCTAAAAAGAAATCTCATTTTGCCCTAGCTGGTTTGGTTCCGTGGATAGAGCATTGGC
>NW_005292144.1:0-568 GCF_000412655.1 Myotis brandtii
TAGTTTTTAAATCTCACATCTCTTTTTTAGCTAAAAGAAGGGATAGAGGTGCTACATATCACCAAAAAAGTATAACTCAAATGATAACGTTATTACATGACGTTCTATGTACAATAACACAATGATTTGCGTATGCCGACATGTAGGAGAGTGAAGAGCATTTGTGTGTCTGGGTGGCAGCTGTGGTGTCATGGAGCTGAAAATGTCACGGACTCCGCTGGGCGCAGCGAAGGACCCGGTAAAACGAGAAGACGGGCAGCCCCGCCCGCGGACGTTCCTGGGAACTTGGCAATGACTCCGAGGTTAGAACTATGTTTAGCTGCAAAGTCCTAATGATGTTGCTGTCAGTGAAAATGACTCTCATTAGCAGTTGTTTCAGTCAAAATTTATTTAATTGCAAATTATAAAAATCCAACTTTAATGACTTTTAACCCAAAGTGGGAATTTACTGGCCCACAAAAGTGGGGAACCCCAGCTACAGGCAGCTTCAGCCAGCTGGATGCAGGGGCTGAAATACCATCATCAAGACCCCTCTTTCCTCCTCTCTTGGGTTTGTTTTCTTTAAAAA
>NW_005292145.1:0-568 GCF_000412655.1 Myotis brandtii
TACTAAAATCCTCAACAAAATATTAGCAAATCAGATCTCGCAACATATTAAAAAGATCATCCACCATGACCACATGGGATTTATTCCAGGGATGTAAATACCCTCCCTTTCCAACTCCATTCTTGTCATCTCGCTGCACATTGGCATAACTGATGCACCATGCCACCGAGGGGGACCAGAGTTTGCTGCCCCCAAACATGCCTTTTGGGGGATACTGGTTATTTTAAGCTGGTTACTTTCAAGAAACAGAAGACGCAGGTGAAACCTTTGACCTTTTCCCTAACTGCCTTGAAGAACTTCGCCAGAAGACCTTCTCTGGGAAGGGTGCTGTCGTCAGAGGTCACTGGACTTCAATGTGAACTACTCTGTGATAGACGGGGGAGACTTAGCAAGGCCCCTTCGATCAAAGCCCTCTGGTCCCACTGTTAGAGTTGGCTCAGCAAACATTTGTTTACTGAACATTTGGTTTTCCACCTCCAGGTTTATAACCTTTCTCCCCTTTGAAGTCCAAACCACAACGCCCGCCCTTTCCTTCTTAGCTCAACACGGCTTATAAACCTTCACTGCC
>NW_005292146.1:0-568 GCF_000412655.1 Myotis brandtii
GCCAGGGAGCGATATCAATGAAAGGCTTCTTCCTTGTGTTCCTAGGTTACCGGGGAAGAAGTTCCCTACTCCTCGTCAGCGCCTTACCTATTGAAGATCTATGCAGTTGTACAGTTTGCTGTGATGCTAGTCTTTTATGAAGAGACCTTTGCAAATAAAGCTGTAAGTTTTGTCCACTTTAAATAGTATGAAAAATTATGTCATTTTTCTTGATAAAATATCTCACATTAAAACAGGTAAATTAATTCTTCTAGACTATTGAATATAAATTATATCCAAAGTGCTTCAGTATAGAATTTCCATCAAATGGTATGCTATTGATCTAAATGATAAAGAGTAAGTAATTTGCCACAAATAAATTCCTCAGCCATTACAAAAAAAGTATTTTGGAAGTTAGAATGAAATGTTTGGGAAAATACTTTATATTAATGTTAACCTACTTACCTTCAATGAGAGCATACCCAGACACTTTGACATTAGAAAATTTTCAACGTGGGTTGACTTCATTTGTCTTCTTCTTTCTAAACATTCAGAATATTCAGGATAACCAGAGCACAGGACCAGAGTT
>NW_005292147.1:0-568 GCF_000412655.1 Myotis brandtii
CTTCCTTCCCTCAAGGCCTCTCTCCAGCAGTGCTCACCTCCTACTGCAACATCACCTTTGTGCTCTCCTGATTGGACCATTTCCATCAGCACATAAGCATCCTGTGATTTTCCCATTTTAAGGAAGAAATACTTGCTTTGACTCAATATGCCCCTGTTAACTTTTCATTTCTTTGCACCCCTTTACAACCACACTTCTCCATAAACTTGTTTACTTGAGCTATTACCAATGCCAAGCTATTACCAATGCCTCTCTTCCAACTCGCTCCAACAAGGCTCTCACCTCCCACTCATCCAAAGTGCTCTTATCAGCTCACAATGGCCTTAATGTTGCTAACATTCAATTCTCAGTTCTCATCTTACTTCAAACATTAGCAGTATCTGATCCAGCTGATCACTCCCTTCTTCTTGAAAATTACTTCACTTAGTTTCTGAGGAAATTCTCTCTTGCTTCATCTCTTATCTCCTGGGTTACTCCTTCTCCATCTCCTTTGCTGGTCCATCTTCATGTCCTAGACTCAAGGTCAGTAAACATGGCCCATGAGCCAAGTGCCTGTTTATATAAAAAA
>NW_005292148.1:0-568 GCF_000412655.1 Myotis brandtii
ATTATCTTCTATTATATCCAGAAGTTTAGGGAAATGTTCTAGCATAAGTCACCATATTGAACTTTTAGGGAAAAGAAGTGAGAAAGGAGGTTGGTAGGCATTAGAAAATAGGAGTTACATAAGCTGAGTGCCAACTATGGGCAAGTCCTGGTGCCTCTCAAAGTCCTAATTCTCATACTCACAAGACCCGTATGAGTTAGGCACAACTGTCCCCATTTTACAGATAGAAAAACTACAGTAAATTGAGATTATGTTGTTCAGTTATATTGATCATAAACAGATCTGTATTTAAAGCAATATGGCCCCAATGACTCTTATTAACCATTGTACTCTACTTGCCTTGTATGAGTAGCATCATGGGAAAGGCACGGAGTGTCCCACTTGATTTCCCAATGGCAAATCCTGTTTGAGATAAAGGCACAGACCATGCTGTTTGGCCTCAGGATGTAGTCTGAGTAAGTTCAATATCTGTCTGTCATTTATGAGAAAAAGGATCACGCTCTTGACCCTCAGTAGTGGGAACAGATATGGACCACGTTTAACTTTGAAGGCTCTAGTAGTAATTTCA
>NW_005292149.1:0-568 GCF_000412655.1 Myotis brandtii
GGGTGAGCTGGGAGGGGCCCGGGAGCAGAGCCTTTTACCTCGACGGCGCGCGCCCCTGAGCCAATCAGACCTCGCGGTGCCCCTGACGTCACTGGCCTGCGCCAGCGCCGTGCAGTTGTGGAGGCCTCTTCACCCAAGGCAGCAAACTGCAAACGGGACCTTTGGTGCTCTGGCTGGACTTTTGGCCTGAGTCCCGTGAAACTAGTCGCCTCAATAAAGTCTTAAATCTTGAGGGATGTTGGCTACAGACCCCCTGATCGGTGCCGGGAGGGGATCTGAGGGGCAAATGAAGAAGGCGTCGAGTAGAGCTGCGGACCCCAGAGATGGCTGCCGCTCCCTGAGAAAACGGCCAATCCAATGAAAGAGATGATATGACGTCACTAAGTGCTAGGCAGATTGTGTTGCCTAAGGATTGGGTAAAAGCGAGGGGGTGGGGACAGTGGCTGGAAAAGGCGGGAATATGTGTTTTCAGGATAGCCGTGCCAGCTTTCCGGAAATGTCCAGATTTAGAAACTTTCCGTTCCAGAAGGATCTCAGGATGGTTTCTGAGAAGGGAATAAAAAGACTT
>NW_005292150.1:0-568 GCF_000412655.1 Myotis brandtii
AGGGAGGGGGAGAGACAGAGAGAGAGAGAGAGAAACAACTAAGTGAGAGACCTTCCCCCGTCGATTGTCTCCCACACACACCCCGAGAAGCTGGGTCTCTGCAAAGAAGGGCAGCATGGGTGGAGCGGGCCTGCAGCGGCCATGTGTCCTGGGTGGTGCATCTCTGCCCCGAGTGCCCCAGCAGGGCTCTCCCCCACATCCTTGCCTTATAGCCACCAGGGGCTCTGGCTGAGGTTCCTGACGGAGGCATTGGCTAACCGGTTCCCAGAGTTCCCTGTGCCTCAGAGCCCAGCGTGAGCCAGTGGGGTGATGTCACCCTCTTGGAGCTTCTGGTAATTTCCCAGCCGCTTCCTGCCAAGACCTCCAGGGAGCAGGTGGGGCGGGCGGGGTCTGCCTGCCGTCTCAGACCCCATCCTCCAGCAGGAGGGACAGCTGGCTGTGGCAGCACTGAGGCTGCCTCTGGCCGGGCTTTGTTACTCTGAGGTTTGAGATTCTTGTAGTAAATAGGCCCCTTCCAAATGGTTCCCCGCAAGGGGGCACTGTCCTAGTTTGATCTGATGAGGCACCA
>NW_005292151.1:0-568 GCF_000412655.1 Myotis brandtii
GGTCAGGGCAAATATCTTTATCTTATTGGTTCTGTTTCTCTGAAGAGTACTAATAAAATTGGGGGAAATAGACAATTTGGGAAACATAATATAACCCATTACTGAAACTCTAGATCCAAGGGCAATAGACAATATCCACCTTAATCAGAAACACTGATGCCTTAACTGGGCATGAATAAAATCACCTACTAACAGTTTATTTTTTTAGAAAGTCTTCATAGTTCAAATATTATAAAATAACCATGTATATATGTAACACAGATTTAATTATAGTGTACATATATTACTTTGAGCAGTAAGTAATTCTAGCTGACAAGAAACATGCTTTTTGTTTTTTCCCATTTAAAAATTTTATGTTTGTCTTTTCAGCAATGGAAGATTACATATGCTTACTTTTTCTTGATTTAGACCTGGAACTAACTTTAAGGAATTGACAAGTGGATCTCACAGCTTGAAATATGCCACATCTTGAATTAGATATAAATGTTTTGAAGGGAATTTAGTGCCCAAGAAACTTGTAATACTTAGACTATTGCAAAATAAGTAGAGATATTAGGAGCTGCAGTAA
>NW_005292152.1:0-568 GCF_000412655.1 Myotis brandtii
ACATTGTGTCTCAACAGAATGTTGAGTCAGATATCTTTCTGACTAAATATAGGCATCATCTTTACAACACCAAGGCAGTGCCTTTCTACTGTGAATTTTAACTCTATTCAAACTATCACAGTGGTTCCCTTAATTTCTCATAAGGCAGAGGGGAGTTTAATAAACTTGTTTATTTAAGTTACTCTATTTAATTGCTCAGGTCTGCACTTCACTTTGCTCACTTAGACAATTGTCCTTAATAATTTTGTCTTTTGAAGGATACAGATAACTGCTCAACTTCTTCCTATTCTTTTTTCATTCATTTTCTCTGTGCTTAACTTTTCAGCTCATTGGTGAACAAATTTGTCCTCATTTTTTTTGCAGCAAAATACATGTTTTTAATATTTACAAATTGCCCAGTGTATTTTTTTCACACATTAATATATTCACAATTAGATAATAAATTGCAATGCTTTTAATGGCAAATGGACTTGATTTTATTTCATTTGATATCATGTTTATTTCTATAAGATTTAAAATAAAAATGCTATCTATCAAAATTTAACTTAAAAGTATCAACAGTTACTGA
>NW_005292153.1:0-568 GCF_000412655.1 Myotis brandtii
CTCAGTTGGGCTTCTTAACCGGTTTTGAGCTGTAGACAGCTGTGGCAGCCCGCTAAAGCTTACGAACCCCTTCTCGGCATCTTATTATTAAATGTACAAAGTAAATTGCATAGGATGATGCCTGGCCGGTGTGGTTCAGGGGGGCAGCATCGAACCATGACCCGGAGGTGGCCAGTGGGGTTCCGGTCGGGGCACAGCCCGGGGTGCGGGCTCCCTCCCCGGCGGGGCTGCGGGAGGAACCCCGTGTGTTTCTGCCGCCCGCCCTCTCCCTGCCCCTGTCTGAAGTAAATGAGTAAATAATGACCTAGGATGCGAAAGGAAGTCGATTCTGTTGGAATTCAGTCATGAAGGTAGTAGAAAAAGGGGATGCAGTCGCGTACTTCATTCCTAACGCGATAGATACTCTCCAGCCATCCGTCTTGTAGCTGCCACAGTGTTGAAGTAGTGATATCAGCATCAATGATATTTCAAAGCACGTGCAGCCACCATAATGTGACAAAATGTCTGTAGTTTCCATTCGTCACGAATTCGCAGGGATTGCCGATGCTGCCATGGTTTTATTACCTTC
>NW_005292154.1:0-568 GCF_000412655.1 Myotis brandtii
TATTAAAAAGAAAAAGCACTTGTCATGCTTTTTATGTGAAATAAATTCAGACACTGAAATGTCTGAGGGAGAAAATGAGTCTTTGAATAGGAGCCTGCAGCAGGGAGAGAATGGAGGGAAAAGGACGGATTTTGAAAATAACTACATTTCTTTTCTTTTCTTTCCTTTAAACACTGCCTGTTCAAGCAAGAATAAGCAGTCTCCAGCAGCCTCCTCCCCTCAGCTTTTCCTAGGGCCTCAACATCGGGGGAGGAAGAAATGGTATAGTTTGCTTTGCATCTTCCTGCTGTATTTCTGCGGCAGTTGATTGCCTTGGTGGTACTTACCTCACAAATGCAGCCTAGTTCAGGCCAGAGGGGAGGCAAAGCCAATGAAAAGAACTCCACGGGCTGGAAGGTGAGCAGGCTGGACGCCGAACAGTGGAAGCCTTTTCATAGGCAATCAATAAGAAGTCGTGGTAGCTTTGGCTGCAGAGGATGCAGTATTCATTGGGGGATGGTTAGAGTAGGCACAGAGACAGCCAACCTTTGGTTACAGGCAAGGACTTCATTATGTTAGAGCAGGGGTG
>NW_005292155.1:0-568 GCF_000412655.1 Myotis brandtii
GTTGATGCTCAACCACTGAGCTACCAGGGCTGGGCTAATTATCTTCATTTTTAAATTAAAATTTTCAGATAAGTGTTTTTATCCTTATTTCCTCCCACTATTTTGTTGATGTCTCCTATTTCTTAAAAGTGTTTTGTTTAATTCTGTTTTGATTAACAAATGTTTTTATGTGTTTTTTTTAATTTGCTAATTTTTGATTAAGTGTATAGTTTAATTTGGGAACAAGTGACATTTTCAATATATTGAGTCTTCCAAACCATAAATATGTGGTATATCCTCACATTTTCCAAGTATTTATTTTTTCAACTATGTTATGTAGTATTAATTGTACAGGTCTTGCACATCTTTCATTATATATATCCCTTGGTATTTTATGACACTGTATATAACATCCTTTTTAAAGAAAATTTTCTATTTAATGAAGTAATAGAATTGACTTTTGTAGGTAGAATTTATATAAAGTGACATTAATAAAAAAACTAAACTCCACACTTTGCTCACATATTCTTACTTTTTACCTAATGCCCCCTTTCTGTTCCAGGATCCTATCCAGGATAATACATTACAC
>NW_005292156.1:0-568 GCF_000412655.1 Myotis brandtii
ATGAGAGAGAAACATCAATCAGCCGCCTCCTGCACGCAGCTCACAATCCAGGCATGTGCCCTGACCCGGAATCCAACTGGCAACCTCTTGGTGCATGGGATGATCCTCAACCCACTGAGCCACACCAGCCGGGCCTGTCCTGTGGTTTTATTTCCCCAGTTCCAGAATGTATAATTGGAATAGACATACACAGAAACCGGCAGACACTGTTATGATCACCCCCATTTTACAGACCGAGATACTGACACATAAGAGATCAATTAACTTACCCAACCAAGGTCACACAGCTGGGAAGCCAGAGTCAAACCCTGGCAGTTTCACCCCAAAGTCCACAGTCTTTCACCAACACACTATTCTACCCTTAAGTGCTCACAGTTACTAGGGGAGAGAAGCAAGCACACAGTGACTGCTGTGCCCTGTAGAATTGCAGTGGTAGAGATGAACGCAGGAGCATGGGAATCTGGAGGGGGGCGGGTGCAGTGGGGTCAGCAAAGGGTTGCCAGCAGAGAGGGTGTCTGAACATAGTGTTAAAGGATGAGTTAGCGCTAATGAGACTAAGGTGGGTGGT
>NW_005292157.1:0-568 GCF_000412655.1 Myotis brandtii
CATACACACACACATATATATATATATATGTGTGTATATATCCCTAAGAACTCAATCCGAACACTCTTCAAATAATAAATGAATTTGCAAATGACCTGAACAGACACTTTCCCCCCAAATACATACAAATGGCCAACAAATAAATGAAAACTGGTCAATTTCACTAGCTACTTGGAAAATAAAAATGAAAAGTAAAATGAGATACACCGCACACTTGTTAGAATGATTATTATCAATAAGACTAGTAATAACAGTCAGATAAGTGTGGAGAAATAAGACCCCTCATTCACTGCTTATAAAATGTATACTGGTGCAGCCATTATGGAAAACAGTAATAAGGTTCCTCAAAAAATTAAAAATAAGGTTACCATATGACCCAGCAACCCCTCTGATGGATATTTACCCCCAAAATTTTTGAAGGCATTTATTTACTAGAATATATGCACCATTATGTTCATTGCAGCATTATTCATGGTGGCCAAGAGGTGAAAACAACCAAAGTGTCTCTCAATAGATGACTGGAGAAATATATGGTACATATATGCAATAGAATACTACTCAGCCATAA
>NW_005292158.1:0-568 GCF_000412655.1 Myotis brandtii
CTTTCATAGTGGACTCTGGATTCAAATGTTTCTTTCAAAACTCTCATTTGAAGCTTCAACTTTTGATGGAGATGGTGTTTTTTCAATACCTTTGGCACCCAATTTGGTTAGGGGCCCCACCAATGTCTCCCCTCAGCACCTTGATAATATCACCCTCTTTATCATCATTACCTGGTTCATATTTAAATCTTGACATATTGAACTTCATACTTCTCAATGTGAAGGCCTGTGACCAGCACCATAGAAGGCACATACTAGGAACTCGACACATGAGCTGAATGAGTGATCACACCTATGTACCATCCTGTTGGTTAGTCTCCCGGAATTACTTCCTGAGTCCCAGATAGTACTTGGGCCACTGTGATTTTTCAATTTTTATTTATTTTTATTTTTTTTCTTTACTTTCAACTGTGTTTGCAAAAGACAAGGTTGAAAAAGAGAAAGGAAGAAATAGTGCAAAGAAGAACAAAAGAGTAAGGGAATAAATTGAAAAACTTAAAATAGCACAAAGAGAAAACTTTTGTTTTATTTTACTATATACTTAATTACTAGAATAAAGAGCATCTAT
>NW_005292159.1:0-568 GCF_000412655.1 Myotis brandtii
TCTCACTGAGGAGGAGATGTAATATAAGCTGTAAAAGAGTGGGAGGAGGGCCCGGTGTAGAACAGGACTCGAAGCTGAACTAAGTACGGGAAAGAAGGTGGAATCATGTGGAATGTACCAGCCTGAGATAACGACAGTTACCTTTGGGTATGTTTCCTCCCACACTCTCCTCTATGAATATATTCATTTTAAAATTGAAATCGTACTGTTTTGACAGTGTTGCATACTGTTTTGTCACTTCAGATTCATCGGAAGCATTTTCTCTTGTCATTCATCTCTTTGTAAACATGATTTTAAAGGGCGAATGGATCATCATTTACTCAACCGGGACCCTACTGTTAGGTTCGATGTCAGTCCAGAATTTCACTAGTGAACATAGTGGACTTTCAAAAAAAGAAAAAGAACAGATTTATTGTTTTAATTATAAAAGCAGAATATGTTCATGGTATAAGTATGCAAACAGTTCAGAATATCAAGTGAAGTGAAATACTTAGCCCCACTCCTCAGGGTAAAACATTGTTACATTCCTTACCTCTTTCCAGAGGTAGAACTTTCTATGCTTATATAA
>NW_005292160.1:0-568 GCF_000412655.1 Myotis brandtii
AGGAGTAAGTGACTTGTAACCTTTACTTTTTGACACAAGGGTCACATTCGTAACAGATTCAGAGTCTTGCAGTAGCTGCTAACTGGAATTCCTGCCAAAATACTGCTGACATACCCCAGTGCCCAAGGCTGTTGCATTCACAGGCCTGGGCGAGCAGAAGTGAGCTCAGTGGCATTTTTTTTTCTTCTTTGTTACCCTTGGCTTCAATTCTATTATTTCTGCAACAGAAAGTTCAATCAGAAGGACAAACTCAATATTGTATTGTGGTACATTTGCTTAATTTAACTTTCCTACAGAAATATGTAGTAAAATCTGATACATCATTTCTTTAATCACTGCCAAAAATAGCTGATCAAATTAACTTAAACAATAAAAATTTGAAATACTGAACTGAAAATATAGATTTTTCTACTAAACCTTCAGGTTGTACCCATGAGTTAAACATGGCAAAAGGTCTTCTGTTTAGGGGAAATGAGACATGCATGATATTTTATCCTCACTTTCATGGCCACTGTGTAGAGCCGGTAGTCTTATTTATGCCTGGAGTTGAAACCCCTAGTTCAGTGGT
>NW_005292161.1:0-568 GCF_000412655.1 Myotis brandtii
TTGGAGTATACACAGACAAGCCAAGGAGTGCCAAGGATTGCTAGCAAATCTCCAGAAACTAGGAGAAGGCAAGGCAGATTCCTCTACTAGTTTCAGAGGGAGCAGGGCCCTGCAGAACCCTGGTTTTTGATTTCTAGCCTCCAGAACAGTGAGGCAATACATTTCTGTTACTGTCAGTCACCCGGTGGCGGTATGTTGTTGTAGCAGCTCTAGGGAACAAACACCACACCACTTGACACAATATACCATTCTATTGTTTAATTCCTGCTGGCCCCTACCAGACTCCACCTTCCACGAGGAAAGGGACGTGATCTGCTATGTTTACTTTTGTACCCAAAGTACTTAGGACAGTGCCTGGTATTCAATAAATATTTGCTGAAAGAATGTAGGGATAAAATATCTTACTTTCCCCCTTCCTTTCTTGGCCACTATATATTTTTCTCTCTCTCTCTAAAGATAAAGTGAACTCCAGGATTAATAAAATAGGAAAAAAAAATTCAGTAATTGTAAAAGAGTATAGTGGGAAATTTCACTTTAGATTCTATTATGGTTCCCTAAAACATACTCC
>NW_005292162.1:0-568 GCF_000412655.1 Myotis brandtii
TCTCTCTCTCTCTCTCTCTCAATGTTTAGTGGGTTTCTCAGAGATTATTACCCCATTAGATAGCTCCAGTGCAATTTCCATGATGCAAACAATGACTCTCCTCCTTCCAGCAACTTAAACTTTAAATCTTAGTCCCTGGGACTTCTGGTGGTCTCTTCTCCACCTGCTGACTTCACCCCCATGGATGGCCTTTGTACACAAAATCCTTTTCAAGGCCTCCCTTGAATATCTCTCTCCCATAGGTCTACTTGTGTGTGTGTTATGTGCTATTGAATCAGCTCAGACTCCTGGCGCCTCTATGAATGAGTGACATCCACAGTGTCCTGTCCCCAGCGGCCCTGCTCAGCTCCTGTAGACTCAGCCTATGGCTTCTTTATGGGTTCAGTCCATCTCAGATTTAGACTTCCTCTTTTCCTGCTGCCTTCTCTTTTCTCAACATCATTGTCTTTTCCAAAGAATCCAACCTTCTCATAATGTGCCTGAAGTAGGACAGCTTCAGTTTTGTTGTTTTTCCCTTCAGGATGATTTCAGGCTTAATTTGCTCTAGGACTCGCCCATTCATCTCCTT
>NW_005292163.1:0-568 GCF_000412655.1 Myotis brandtii
GCAGACCCAGATGTAACCAACATCAGGGGGAGGTAAGACAAGGCGGGGACAGGGGTCTGGCCACCTGCTCCTGACCCACTGTCCTTGCTGCTGGCCCAGGGCCCCAAGCTCTTATGAAACAAATTACATATGAGACCAGACAATATTAATGGTAAAAGAAAATATTTCCTCTCTGAGTCTGGCTGCCAAAGTCTCTGAAGATAAATTTCATTCCTTTTTTGTTTTTAAGAGCAAATCTATTAAAATGCGGAGCTTCATGTGTCTTAAAAATCTATTTCAGTGGTTGGTTCCTTTGGCGGAGTAAGCACGGCCCACCCTGCCTGATTCCCAGCACTGTTTCTCGGCTTCCTTCCATCCCGAGGACAGTGCGTTCCGCCGCCTCCCCTGCTCACGGCCTCTGTGCTCACTTCTGTGTCCCGGGAGGCGCTTCACCATCCTCTGAGGAGGAGACGCTGGTCAGGGCTGTGCACACAGAGGCACTCACAGATGCTTGCTGGGTGAGAGGGCATGGACGGTAGGACGCAGGAGACGGACATGCATCTTCTCCCTGGCTCAGGCTAACTTTCTG
>NW_005292164.1:0-568 GCF_000412655.1 Myotis brandtii
AATGGAAAAAAGAGCAGGGGACCATGGGAAATTCTCAAATAGTTATATAAAGAAATGGTTTAGACCAGATACTTATTCCATCTACATGGTTTTGTAATGTATCAACTCTACTATAAATAAGAAGATACCCATAAATGGTCTTCCATTTAGAATTTATAATGCAAAGGTAGGTATGATTACAAAAATTTCAAGTTCCAAACCAAGTGCTGACAAAATTTAGATTTATTTAAGGAATGAGGACTTGTAAGACATTAATGTCCTGCTCCAGGTCATGAACAAGGCCATTGATTACCCAGAGGAGCAAAGTTGCAATCTTCATGTCTGAGAGTAGCAGGTCAACATAGAATTAAGAGAGAAAATATTTTCTACTTGGAAATAAAATTTCATTTAAATATGAGGATAAGGTGGCTTCTCAATTCCTATTGGTAGCGTTTAAAAGTTTATCTTATGAATTATATAATTAAATTGTATTTACTCACCAAAATTTTGGGATGATTTGTTATTCTTCTTTAGCTAACGGGAACACCTGTGGTTTAGTTTTGTTATTATTTGATCTTTGTTATCACCT
>NW_005292165.1:0-568 GCF_000412655.1 Myotis brandtii
GCATATGGGTACTTTGTCAGTCCTCTTGTGAGAGACAGCTATACCATTCACTCAATCCCTGGGCATATAGTTAAAATTTTCCAAGCCTCCTTTGTAGTTAGATATGGCTACATGGATTTCTCTCCAATGGAAGGTGATTCGTAGTGATGTAAGCCAATTTCTAGTACATTAAATTGAATACATAGCTCCTCTATCTCTTTACCCTTTCACCAAGTGCATGCAAATAATTGTGTTCTTAGGGGAGTACAGAGCCTCAAAATATGAGGAGTTTTAGTTCCCAAATCACCACAGGAACGAAAGCTGTGCCTCTCTCTTGACTATTCAACTGAGTCTGTGGGCAAGAAACAAGTTCCTATTAGATAAAGCTACTAAAATGTTGAGATGTATTATATTCTGAGTCTAATCTCTCCTACCTACCATCTGCCACTTCATTGGGAAGTTGAGGAAGGAAAATACTTGCAAGAGTACAGGTATCTGTTATATAGCAGGTTACTCTGGTTTTGCCGTTTTGACACATTTCCAGAAGTCCCATGTATTCATCTTTATTAATCTGTATATTTATTAACCC
>NW_005292166.1:0-568 GCF_000412655.1 Myotis brandtii
TTTCTCAAAAAATTAAAAAGGCAGGGATTTTATTCATCTTGTTTCTACAGAACTCCTGACATGTGATAGGCCTTCCTAAGGGAGGTGGGGAAAGATAAAGAAACCCTGAAGTAAAAACTGACAAAAACATGGCAACACGCCTTAGAGACAGAGATATTGAGTATAAGCCTGTGCCTGGTGCCCTGATGAGTAGTCGCATCTAATATTATAGACGCAATGAGGGAAATCAGGAGAGAAAACTGGACTTCCGAGAGGGCTTTGAGATATATTGGTATCAGGCAGCACAGGGGAAGTGAAAGGGAATGTTTCATAAAACGCTGGAGATCAGAAACTAGAGCTCAATGAATAGATCAGGGAGAGGAACACAGATTACCAACCCTTCGACCATGGTGAGAATGGGACTATGCACTACATACATGAATCTTCTTTCAGATGGTACATATCAACACACTTCACATCTGCAGGTCATTGTCCCCGATGCTCAGTGTACTCACAATTTCAACATGGGAAAGTGGGAAAGTCAGCTGTGCTCCTTCCCCACTCTCACCTCTATTCCCTCATTCATTCA
>NW_005292167.1:0-568 GCF_000412655.1 Myotis brandtii
GAAACAGATATAATGATCTGCACTCTTCAGATGAGCGACCGAGGCAAAAAGAAAGCGAAGGAATTTCCCGAAGACCTTTCAGGGAGGGAGGAGACAGCCTCCCTCAGGACCTCGCCTTCCTCACCCCTTGTCTGGCACCGGGTGGTCCCTGACCCCACGTCATCATGTCTAATGGAGTTTCAGGCGCTTGTACTTTGCAACATCACACATCGCAGAAGTGCATTTATCATTATTCACCCCAATGTGACAGGTGTGCCAAGTCAGCGAGGGCGGAATAAGCCAGAAAGAAAGACAACCAGCAGCCTCTGAGCAGATGCATTATCTGTTAGAGGCGTCCGCCGTGGGAATGGAAGCCATCAACAGAAATGCCTGAGGCTGCAGAATCTCCCAGCGTCCACCGCCAAGCTCATCCCCACAGAACAACCTGGTTATTTGTCTTGGCCTTGGTGATCGTCATTCCCGGGTGATGTGTTTTCAAAAGCAACATGTATGCATTTTATTTATTTACTTTTATTATTATTATTAGTATTCAATCCTCACCCCAGGATATTTTCCCATTGATTTTTAG
>NW_005292168.1:0-568 GCF_000412655.1 Myotis brandtii
GTTTCTCTATTTTTTCAATGGTGACAGTAATAGCATCTGCTTCAGAGGGTTGTGGTGAAGATAAAATGAATGAGTCTGTGTGCAGTGCCAGGCCAGTCCGCAGCACACAGCAAGCACTCACCAACGTCATGCGTCTATGATGTGCCCTGACCCACAGGGGAGCTGGGTGCTTCCTTCTAGGGGACGAAGACAAAGATGAACATTTCACTGTCTGGCGTGCTCCAGAGGCCCTCCTCGGAAGACAAGGATGGCATCAGAGAGAAGCTTCACAGTCACACCGAGGCGTAAGACTATGGATGAGAGCTGTCCGTTCATTCTGTAAGGATTTTCCCAGTCTCTGCTGTACGCTGAGAAAGGCTGGGAACCAGCGGTGAGAGCCAGGAACCCGCACCCACAGGCCTTGGAGCCTAGGGACAGAATGAGCAGCGGACGGAGCCAACAAGCCGCTGTGGTACACGCTCCGTCAGGGGGCGCGGGGACCTGCCAGCAGACACCGAATGTCTGGGCAGTTGGGAGCAGGTATCATCACAAAGATGACAGCCTGGCCGGTGTGGGTCAGTGGTTGAGC
>NW_005292169.1:0-568 GCF_000412655.1 Myotis brandtii
AGGAAGCATCTGTGGTTTGCAGAAATCCTATATTTTAAATACTTTTTTAATCTTTGAGAGATGATTTGGTTATTTTAATAGAATTGTATTGCTTTATAAAATTTTAAAGGAAGACTAGAAGCTCTCAATTTAAGATTATAACCTAACCCACTGGATTGCTGCAGAACTGATTGGGTTATTCCTAACACACTGAGTTAGATCACCCCACAGTTGACATGGTTGATCACTGCACAGCTTCATGATGGAGGCAACAAAGTATTTTGGGTTCACTCTACTTTGGCTGATGTGATTGCTATATGTAGATATGGCCTTACTCTTGACATTTAATCTTCTGATTCTCCAGTTGTTACTTCCTTACATCTGATAAAACTGAATTTAAAAGCTAAGAATTTCTTAGTTCTATTGAGCTAGGAAATTGTCTCTTTGAGTGACATTTAACTTCTCAGCTTTGATATCCATAATTGGAATATGGTGTATTTGCTTATCTCTAATGCTGAGACCAACTCCTCCCATTAATATGCTGAATGACCTAAAATTATTTTAACAGCAACAACAGCAGTAACTTGCA
>NW_005292170.1:0-568 GCF_000412655.1 Myotis brandtii
CCCCATTGGCTTACTTATTTTCAAGGTATACTCTGTAATGCATGCCTTGAGAATATCAGTTTAGCAACATTCTGGGTTTAAAAGGTTTTTCTGAATTGAACGGAGAACACTGAATCTATGGAAAATAAATCTCAGGTTCTAACCAACCAATTTAAAAAGTAACTTTATAAAGCACTGTGTTCATTACTTGTAGACTGCCTGAACATATACAAATGACCCGGTCATTTTTACATGGATAAATTATATTTTGCCAAAATCATATTAAAGAGAATTCATAGTAATGGTTTTACTAAATGTTTAATATTTTCTTACAAAACAGTAACAAGCAATGAGATGACAAACCCTCACTCTTCCTTACCCCTCCCCATATCACCTGCACCATGGCTGGTGCACATCAGCTCTAAAAGTCTTAGCGTGCCTCTGTTAGCATGCATTAAGGATACCATAAAATGTTGCACAAATGGATCACCTTTGAAAGACAGGAAATTTGACTTAGTAGCTATGAAGAAATGAATGAGATGGTGTAGCATGTCACAGTCTGAGACCAATTGTTCTTACATATATATAT
>NW_005292171.1:0-568 GCF_000412655.1 Myotis brandtii
GTCAAGTCTGGACCTTCATGCTTGTGTGGCTGGAATTCTGAGAACCTGCAGCCCCTTCTTTTTGCTCCCTGCCCTGCCCTCTCCTCTCCAGCACTAAGCATCTTGCTGCTTCTCCTGCCGAGGCACCCGGAGGAGCTGCGGGGTTTGATCTGGGCATTCCTTTCCCAAATCCCCCTGTAGGACTTTCCTTGTTCTGTATCTCCTCTCCTCCAATCCTGACAGGAGGCAGAAGCTAGTCGGCTGAAATGATACTCTAGCAGATTTCAACGAACGTGCTGGGGTGGGGGGTTAATGGGCCTTCCTAGCGTGTCCTGTGTGGGTAAGGGCCGCATGGTGTTTGGGCTCACCCCCAGCTGCGAGGATGACAGCTTGAGAGTCTGATTCATCCTCTCTTCCCCTCCACCTGAAACCCAGCACTTTGAAGGCCCGAGTTCCCTCTGCACAGGCCCCAGGGGCTAACATTGCCCTTCTTTGCTTGTGTAGTTTTTGTACATATACATATATACATATATTTACATATGTTTATATATACAAACACAAACACACACTTTCATGTTTGCTGTGTGTG
>NW_005292172.1:0-568 GCF_000412655.1 Myotis brandtii
ATGTGTGATCCCAGGTTGCTTTTATTTTCATCTAAAGGATGGTGTTGGGATAATTGGTAAAGTTCAAATAAGATCCACAGATTAGCTACTACTATTGTATCAATGTTAAATTCCTGATTTTGACCATTGTTTTATGGTTATATAAGAAAATGTCCTTGTTTTTAAGAAAGACACTGAAAAAGATGTAATAGTGCATCAAGTTTGTAATCTACCCTCAAATGACTCAGGAAAAAAAAATAGATAAGGTAAAGAGAAAAATAAAACAAGTGTGGCAAATTTTTACTGCTTGGGGAATCTGGGCAAAGGGTTTTCAGGAAGTCTGTGTACCATTTCTGCAACTTTTCATTAAGTCTGAAATTATGTTGAAAGGGCTTAAAAAAATAAAAGAACGTAAACTCTATGAAGACAAGGATTTTGATTTCCTTTATTCACTGACATGTCTCTAGCATCTGCAACGGTAATTGGCATGTTCTATGTACTCAGTAAATCCCCACTGAATAATGAACATCAGCCTATGATTTAACAAGGTTCTGGGTGCTCAGTGGTCCCTTTTTCATGAATGAATGCT
>NW_005292173.1:0-568 GCF_000412655.1 Myotis brandtii
TCAGTCTGCAGGCTGATGCTCTATCCACTGAGCCAGGGCACACAGAAAATTTTAAAATATCACCATGAGCCTGTTTGGAGCTCCAATTAGCCAGGCTGGAGACATGGCTTAGAAAGTGCAGGGCGCTATGCAGAGACACACTTGTGGCTATTTTTATTTTTTAACTTTGTGGCCTTGTACTTCTCTGGACAATGCATTGGTTCACCCCCCTCCCACCCTCCTTTGATTTCTCCCTTTCTCTTGGATCAATCTGCCCTGTCTCTCTCATTGCAAAAGAAAACCTTCCCTCAACTCCTTGCCCTTCTGTTCTTGTTCACAGTCAAGCTTGTCAAAAGAGGTGCCTACACATCCTCCTGCTCTCTCTCGTCTCCTTTCTTCCTCAGATCACTCTGGGTGGATTTCTGACACTGAACCTTCTTTCCTGGCACTGACTTTATGGAGGTCACCAGTGGCCCCCATGTTGCTAAATCTGTCGGGCACAATTAGAAGTCCATCTGACTTGCCCTCTGAATCCCTAACAATCCAGCTGCCATCTGCTCCTTCTTCAGTGCCTCTCTCCTGTTAGCTT
>NW_005292174.1:0-568 GCF_000412655.1 Myotis brandtii
ATCAAACTATACTACAAGGCCACTGTAATCAAAACAGATTGGTATTGGCACAAGAAGAGGCATATAGATCAATGGAACATGAATCTTCAGTGTGTGGGCTGATGCTCTAACCACTAGAACACTGGCCAGGACTTGACTATTTTTAAATTTATATTTATAAAGCATTGACTATGTAAAACAACAAAATACAAAAATACAAAGAGGTACCACCATTATTTAGTTTTGTTTGTTTTATGATATAGAGCATTGATAAATTTTCTTTTATATATAAGAATATTATTATCTCCTCCATTCCAATTTCTTGTACTGAGATTACTTTTTTAAATTAAAAAATACTGTACTAAATTTAAGAAGAAACACTGTAAATTAATGGTGTAATTTTGATTTTTCTATAACATTTAGACTTAAAAAAAATTCCCTGCAGGCCAATAGTTAAGTTCCTTTTTTGGGAGAGTACAAATAGCTTTAGGACCAATCCTAAACCTTCTATAGCCTGGCATAGGAACATAACCTTTTACATTAAAATGTTTAATAGGCAAGAACAAGAATTCAGGAAAGAGCTATATCA
>NW_005292175.1:0-568 GCF_000412655.1 Myotis brandtii
AGTTCATTACTAGTCCTCACTGTTCAAATCTTAGGGAAAAGGAAGGATGTTGAAGAGAAAGGAAATGGGTTTTGACGTTCCTGATTTTCTTCTTATAACCGAAGTTCATTCAGAACCTAGGGACTAGTCTGCGGTTTAAATGAAAAGTGGAACGATTGTGGCACGTAGCTGGGAAAAGAGGAAGGAAAGCAATGAAGCCAAAGTTAGGTTTACCTGAAAGGGATGACTTTTGTAAGGGAGAGTCTGTGAAAATGCAGCAAGGAGGCTGGTCCTGGGGCTCCAAGAAGGAGGGAACTGCAGATTGCATGCCGACTCCACCTTAGCATTGGGGTCACTTGGGGCAAAGCAGCTGCATCATCTTCCTTAGAGACCAGGGGGAGGAGGCATCGGACTCGCTCTAACACCAGTACTCGGTAAAGGGTAAGCTGTCTGCAAAATGCTTCGAGTGCCCAGGAAACAAATCAGAGGCAAAAAGAAGAAAAAAAGTAAGTGATAATCACACACAAAATAAAGCTCTGGTCGGTACGGCTGTGGTTAGAGCAGTGGTTGGCAAACTCATTAGTCAACA
>NW_005292176.1:0-568 GCF_000412655.1 Myotis brandtii
ATAAAGATTTGTGTCTTATGAAAACTTACCTTTGTATCTTATCCCCATGTCTCTCTCACCACTGAGCTACTGTCTCACAAAATGATCTACTACTCACCTACTAAACACAAAATGCTCACTGTGCATGCCATTTATTATGTGTAGAAATCTCTCTTTCTTCACTTTTTCATAGGCTTCCACTAATTCTTCTAAATATAATTGAAATGTCACCACTCTCTAAAGATTTACTTTTGTACACTTAGGTACTATTACTCTTCATTATGAACTAGCATACCCTTGGACCCATCTTTACATAGTACATTAATATAGTGCCAAAATAATCTGTTTAAATGTCCCTTTGCAAGTAAATCTAATCCAGGGTGCTAGAAGGCAGAGACGTTGTTCTCTCTGGATGAAGAATTATTGATTGGAAAGGGACATGCAAGAATCTTCTGGAATACTATTTTTTAAATATAGACTGTGATCACACGGCTATAAGCATAAGCAAAAATTTAAATTGTAAACTTAAGATCTGTTTAATGAATCTATTGTTATTTTTTATGTACCACAAGAGCACAATTTTAAAAAA
>NW_005292177.1:0-568 GCF_000412655.1 Myotis brandtii
AAAAAAAATCCCTTACTCTATTTCCTTCAGTTTTTCTTACTAACAGACACTCAATGTAGGTTGAATGGTTTGCATTAATATTTATTATATACACCTCCGCAATCACAGCAATTGAAAATAAACCCGCTGCAACCAGTGCCAGCAAGAACTAATCTAATCACAATAAAATAAAACTTTATATTTGATTATTCCTTTCTGTACATTCAGTGTAAAGAATACACATACATTTCTGCCTTTCAAACAGAAATGTTGAGTGTAATACAATAAAATGTATGACAATTATATTATGATAATATGACTAAAATATTAACATGAATTGTTAATCATTACTTAGCAAATTACAACTTTACTATGGAGAAAATAATACCTTACATATATAATGATCATATTACACTTGGACTAATACGGTGGTAAGTTAATTACACACTACACAGCTAATTCAGTTTCATTTACCTAAGGAGCTGTTCTGACCCCATTGCAGATTAATTACATCTTCAGGAATACACTCTCATTTATCACTGTCACTTGCAGTGTTAGAGCTCTTAGCAAAAGTATAGGGCTTTTTTTT
>NW_005292178.1:0-568 GCF_000412655.1 Myotis brandtii
GGCACCCCTGTTTGCCCTGCTCAGCATTGGGTGGAGACCCGACTGGACACCCACAAGTTCTTGTGTGAGTTCCGGCCGCCAGTGGCTGAGCAGGCACAGGGCTTTGGGATCTGGCTGCTCCTGCTTCGGTCGCGGTCAATGCAAGTGTGGGGCAAAGGAGTGGAATACAGGGTCAGGAGTAATGGAGACCAGAGACTGGGAGGGAGGCTCAGGGGGAGGGAAATGGAGGCTGGAGCTGGAAATCCGGGCAGAGATTGGGAAATAGAGGCAGAGAGCTAGGACCCTGAGGCTTAGGCTCATCCTGCCTGTGGGAGTGCCAGGAGGGGGTGAAACTGGGCCCTGAAGACCCTCCAGCCCTGCAAGCTCTCCCCAGCGCCTTCACCTGGGACTGTCTCCGGTACCAGTAGGAACAGCGCAGCCTGGCGACCGCACCTCCAGCCTACCTTGCCCAGGGCAACCACGCCACCCAGCAGGTGGCGTTCCCAAGGGCCTGTGGGACCATGGCCCATATCTAAGGCTCAACCCATGAGAAGCCAATGGGGTATTTCTGGCCCAGGAAGAGGGTGTC
>NW_005292179.1:0-568 GCF_000412655.1 Myotis brandtii
ATGCCTGTCACCCAGTGTGGAGTGACTTGTCAGCGGTGGCCACACCGAGGCAGCTTGCTTTGCCGCATGCAGACGGCCGCTACTGGAGATGCTCTCCGCCAATGCCCAACGCTAACTCTGCTGGCTCTTCCTCTTGCAGGCAGTGGCGATTTTGACAGCCACATATCCCGTGGGTCACATGCCATATGGTTGGTTGACGGAAATCCGTGCTGTCTACCCTGCTTTTGACAAGGTGAGAACCTGTGCGGCGTGGCGTCTGAAACACACTCTGTAAATTAGCATTTGATAGACAGGCATCTCTGGCGAGGAGCACTTCGATGTTTGCCAATCTCTCCTCCCTTGGGAAGGCTAATGTGATATTGGGGATGACGAAGGTAATTGTGGAATATTTCCCTCAGAAAATAACAGAGGTAAATTCAAGCTTCCCTTGATGCTGAGCCTATAATACCGCTCCAAAATGATGGTCACGTTTGGGTTAATCTACTGAGAAATTATGTGTTTGCAAAAGGGAAAATATACTCTCAAAAAAAATTAATACTTTGGATTTTGTTTCTGTGGGGGTTTTTTT
>NW_005292180.1:0-568 GCF_000412655.1 Myotis brandtii
TTAGCATATTATGCTTTTATTATTATAGATTACTGAGATAACCAATTAAGTATGATTAGAACAATGTTTCTTTTAAAAATCAAAATAGCTATGTCTGTTAAAAATATGTAGCACATTACTACATAATAGAAAGTATTTCTTTTTAAATTTTTTAAAAAATCTTTATATTGTTTAAGTTTTCTTGAATGAGTGATAAACATAGATTTCTAAAGATAAACTTTAACAAAATCTTTTCTATCATCATGAGGGTACCCAAACAGCAAAGCAAATCATAATTTATATGTGAAATTATCCCCAAGCCTTCCTTTCCAGCATTATCTCTCACTGTTCCCTTCCTACACCCTGTGTTCTAACAAACCTACCTCATGCTTTTCTATCTCAGTGCCTTTACTCACTAAGAAATTCACATCCCCCAGCCTACCAAAAAGATCTGTAGTTGTAAATTTAATATCTCCTCAAAACCAGTTCAGGAGATACCTTCTCCAGGAAGACTTTCCTGATAGAACCATTGGTATTCTAACCCTCCTTCAACTCTCTGGCTATCTCTCAGGTGTTTAACACTTTATAT
>NW_005292181.1:0-568 GCF_000412655.1 Myotis brandtii
TAAAGGGCCAGAAGGTTGAGAACCACTGTGCTAGTCTATGGGAAATAGTGGTCACATCTCCTGCTGTATGGGAAAGCCCATCCACACGGAGAGAATAAGGCTGTGCATAGAAAAAGGCAGGGGCCGGATGGAAAGCGCTGCCCTGGTGGCATTAGCACCTGGGCCAGTCATTCCTAAAGCCTGCCCGGACCCCTGCCCTCCCACCACTGGCAGTCAGCCCTTCCTCGAAGTCCACGAGCCAATAAATCCCCCATCTTGTTTGAACAAGAGCCCTGAAGTGGAGGCCCTGAGCTGCTGCTGACACCACAGCTTCTGGGCCAGTGCTGGAGCTAGAAACATGGGCAAAAATGGAGTTGCCCTGTCGGAGCCAACAGACTACAAGGGACCGGGATATGCAAGCAAATAATGACAGTGTGCTGCCAAGTTTCCTGGCCGAGGTGTTCCAGCGAACTCAAGAGAAGAGGGCCCCTGGCTACATGCAAACGAATAAAATGTCCCCGAGGAGGGGGACTCGAATTAAGTTCAGGCAGTGAACATTCCACAGCATCTTTGTCAGGTCATTTTTCTT
>NW_005292182.1:0-568 GCF_000412655.1 Myotis brandtii
CTGTGGGTAGTACCCAAACTCTCATGGAAAAATGATAAATTCAGTTACACTAAGCTTAGTATCTTCTATTCATCAAAATATACTTAAGAAATAAAATGACCAGCCAGAAACTTAGAGTAAATATTTGCAAATTTTTTTCAAAACTTGAGCATCAATATTAGAAAAAGTACTAGTAGCATCCTGAATGTTAAAAAAAATTCCCACATCACTAATAAAAACATACAAATAAAACAACAGAAATATGGCGGAAAATTTTATACTTTACCAAGTAGGCAATACACATGGCCAGGAAGCATATGAGAAAAATCCAATTTCATTGATAATCAGGAAATGAAACCTCAGTGGTATAGACAGAAATTGCAAGTGACTTATAATATTGAATTATGCCAAAGATACGGTTTCACCCTGAACTCTCTTGAACATTGCTATTGGAAGTGTATTTTGAAAACAGTTTGTCATTAAGTAATAATAGTTAGTTACTAGTATTTTCATATTATGTAATCCAGTTATTGTAATTCTATGCATATAACATGGATAAAGTCATGTAGTTGTGCATGAAAGGATATTT
>NW_005292183.1:0-568 GCF_000412655.1 Myotis brandtii
GTCTGCTCTATAGTAACCTTAATTCAATTTTGTGTCTCCAGGCTAATCAAAGATCAATCCATCGACATTGTGGGCTCACTATTTTGTAGGAAGACTGGGGACCTGCCCTATTTAGAAAGTCTTTGAGATAGTGATGACCTCTTAGTAAAATGCTTATAGCTTTATAACTACACCCCATCACCTCTGACAAGATCTGCCACTGCTGAGACCTGGCCTGGTGTATGTATTAGATTACATGCCAAGAAAACTACCTAAACACTGGCCCATGAATCTTGTCAGTAAAGACCCCAGGAATATCTCAAAACAGGAGACAGGAATCCATATGACTAGGTTGGCCCAGCAGACTGACTTCAAAGGCAGCCAATCTATACATCTATTTCAAATTGGGTGAAAGCATGAAAGCTACGTGAGGCCATAATCTTCTCAAATTAAATAATAAAGTAGACCTCTTATGTCAGCCAAATCACAATTAACAGCTATTATTTACTGTCAGAGTAGGATAATGTTGCACATGTAAATCTTGTATTAAGAATGCATGAAAAGCCCTGGCCGGTTTGGCTCAGTGGAT
>NW_005292184.1:0-568 GCF_000412655.1 Myotis brandtii
CACTTTCCCTTTTTCCTACTGGTTATGTGGAATCTACATAATTGTAGTTATTTGTACCTATTGACCCTAAATCTAGGAGCAGTCCCCTGCTCCATGGTAAGTGATAAAGATAGGTATCTTCAGTGTTATGACAGATGTCAGGGAGTCACAAAGGAGATGTAGATAAGTTCCAGAACAAAGGACAAAGGCTGCAGTAGAGAGGTAATACATCCTTTCTCTACCCACCATGCATCTCCTTCCTATATAGCCATACAAATAGGTGCTTATGCTATGTTTAGAGAGGAATGAAGTTACAAGGAAATTGTAAACACGGTGCTGAGGATAGAGGATTCCTGTGTCTATTAAGTCTTGGTTTAAAATGCATCTTTGAGAGAGATAAAGGTTCTTTTCAAAGGGACCTGATTTTCAATGCGAATTTCCCCTGACCTCTCCCCCTGACACTTTCAAGGCTGTGCTCATTGTCTAGCTCTCCTCCTGTTAGAATGTAATGTCCAGGAGACATAGATTTTTGTTTCTGTGGTCCTTTTATTTGTCTAAGCACTTAGAAAAGTGTCTGCATATGTAAGTT
>NW_005292185.1:0-568 GCF_000412655.1 Myotis brandtii
GTCCCTGAAAACGGTCACTGGTCAAATACAGGGGAAGGAAACGAGTGGAAGCAGAAACTAACCACCCACACAGAGACGGGCACCATGAGCATACGGCTACATGCATGCAGCCTCCTGTAAGGAGACCAGCCCGTCGGGCAACGCACACTTTCGTACAAATCAAGCCAGTGCCCCTCAGGGACAAAGGGAGAGCACCCGGTGTCTGTGGTCCTCATCGGCCATCTCCGTAAACACTGCCCCGTGGGACGAGGCCACATTCTTATCGGAAACCACACGTTCCCAGGCGTAGAACTCAGGCTCTGACCTGCCAGGAAACCCTGAAGCACCACGGGGTCTTTCAGAAGCAGCATCCTCAGCAAGGCTCCTTTGGCTCAGGGGTGGAGCCTTGACCCATGAACCAGAAGGTCATCCTGGTTCGATTCCCGGTCAGGGCACATGCCCGCGGTTGCTGGCTCCATCCCCAGTAGGGGGCATGCAAGTGGCAGCCGAACAATACATGTTTCTGCCTTATCACTGTTATTTCTACCTCTCTCCCATTCTCTCTGAAATCAATCCTATATAATAAAAG
>NW_005292186.1:0-568 GCF_000412655.1 Myotis brandtii
GGTAGGATACAAGGATACAGAATCAACAGCAATGTGCAACCCACGGCTCGTGCAAATGCATTGCTTCTTACGAATTGGGTTATTTTGCAAGAAGATGGAGATTGCCTAGGAGTTTGTTTAAATATTTGGAATTTTATGCCCAACTCCAGACCCACTGAATAAGTTTCTGCATTTTAACAAGATCTCCACTTGATTTGTATGCACACTGAAGTGTAAGAAATATTGCACTATTCTCTATGGATCCCTAGGGCAACATTAACATGGGTTTACATTCAAATAAATGAAGAGCCAGCCACAGGGGTGCTTTAAAAGCGACCTGATATCTAAGTCAAGTGACATTCCAGGGAAGGTGGTAATTCTTGAGAATCCCCTAAGAAATGTTGGCCTCTCATATTATACTTACTCATGGGGTTACATTGCCTAGGAAAATAAATGCTTGTTTGTGGAAGTGGTAGTGAGAGTCTATCAGCAACGGTAATGATTGCATTCTTTTTCTCCTCTTATATACACTACAATCTTAATATGGTTTTATTAACAAGCTACTTTTTCAATAGAGATACCTTTTTTT
>NW_005292187.1:0-568 GCF_000412655.1 Myotis brandtii
TACAGCCATTTTATTTTCTAGTTGCAGCAGAGGTTCCCAAAGGAAAGGTTCTGGTCTGGAGAGACTTTCTGGAACTCCCCAGGTGTGCTACAGAGAGATTCTCAGGACTAATTTGTGCTGTTTCTTTTCTCTCCAGGAGAAAGTCTGTGTGCAAACCAGCCTGTACCAGATAACTGACGATGCTCAGCCCAGTTTTTGGTCCCCGCGTTTTCTACTTTGTACTTTATTTGGATTTTTCTTTTGTCAATTCACTCTCCTTTTTCTCCTCTGTTGGACTCTTTTACAACTAGTAACATTTTCTCCTAGCAGTTTTTACACGAAGAAAGGAATTGGAGGGGTTTTTGCTTTACCTCTCTAGGCCTATGAGTTGGTTAGATAAGCTTGGTTATCTTGGATATAAGGGGGAGGGTGTCTAAGAATGTTTCTATAGCTCTGAACAAGAAGAAAAGTAGGGTGGTTTGTCAAACCATTTGCTTTCTCCCCTCTGTCGCACCACTGGTCTGACTGCCATCTTCAGAGAAAGACTCTAGAAGAGCAGTGGTTTCAACCTTGGCTGCACATTAGAATC
>NW_005292188.1:0-568 GCF_000412655.1 Myotis brandtii
CTGTGCTCTGTGGGGAGAAGGCTTCTGGCATCTTCCAGGCCTTCTCCTCCTGACTTCCCACCTATAGCACATGGCCCATGGATGTGATATGAACCCTACATGTCCTGGGGCCCTGGGTGTCCCACAGCTCAAGGCTCTGAGTGCTGATGGCCTCTGGAACTCACAGACCCCACACCTGGGCAAGGATGCACACTCAGTGAGGGGTGGCTGGGCTGCTGTGCCCCAGAGGGGATGCTGGCCACGCCCAGCATGGGGCTGGTGCTGAGGCCTTATTTGCCTCAGAGCAGCTATGAGGTCCCAGAAGATTAGCCCAAAGGACCCCTCAATTCAAGGCAGCAATATCCTAAATCCAATCAAAAGGATATAACAGGGCTGCCAGGGTCCAGCTGTGGTGGGACGTTCCTAACATTGGCCCCTGCCCTGGTATGAAGTGGGAGGGGTTCATGGGAGACCTGCCCTTCCGTGACCTCCCTCTCTGCCTCTTCTGCCTCAGGTATGAGGAGGAAGTTTCTCTGAGAGCAACAGCTGAGAATGAGTTTGTGGCTCTGAAGAAGGTGAGTCATGTGGT
>NW_005292189.1:0-568 GCF_000412655.1 Myotis brandtii
ACAGTAATAGAAACAGGAGGTGAGACGGGGCTTGCTGTAAGCAAAAAAAGAGTGAAAAGTTTGAATGGTGGCTTAGATTGCAGAGAAAGAAAAGTATAGCACCCTGGATTCCCATAACTAATACAAACTAATAGAAGAGGAGGAGGAATATGAGGCCATTTTTAGCACTCAAATGGACAAGATGCAAGGGGTTGGAGAACAGCACCCACATACACTAGCATTTCAAGGCACTATCCTAGGAGTAACTTTGAGGGTCACTCAAACTAGCAGCTTGGTCATTAATCCCTTTCCTAATATTGCATATAATAAATATATGGAACTGTGAATGGGAACTGTCAATAATTTTGTAACTCTTTCATACCATTTTTCCATGTGGCATGTGACAACAGGAAAAGTCAAATCTTAGAAGTCCAGTTTTACTTGGTGAGTCATGTTAAGTCTTGCTTTTCTGTCCCTTTACAGATAGGGCTTGGTTAATGATGTTTTGATTTCTTGGTTCTCAAACTTTTTGTGAATTAGGGTGGTGCCATTCGAAGTTTGGACTCAAGCTCCCTGCATTTTAATCACC
>NW_005292190.1:0-568 GCF_000412655.1 Myotis brandtii
CATGCCATGGGTGTTCCTACAAGTCATAGATGTAGACCTACCTTTATCTTTTTTCTATTTTAGTTTTTTTAAATGGCTGTATCATATTCCAACTTGTTCTACATTTCATTATTAAAGGAAATTCATTTTGTTTCCAGTTTTGTTAGTTGATTTTTTTTGCCACTTTGAACAAATATCCTTGATCCACATATCTTTGTGCCCTGGGGTTTTATTTCTTCAGGACAGACTGCCTGTAGTAGATGTGCTGGGTGGGAGACCAGTGTATTTTTAATTTTTACAGTCACTGCCACATTGTTTTCCCAAAAAGGCTGAAACACTTTACATTTCTCCTGAATGTCTGCCACAAGCCTGTCCTCTGCTCCAACCAACAGGTGCTATGAGTCTCAGAGGAGTAAAGTGATGGCCTTATTGTCACTTCAGTGTGGAGGTGGAACATCTTGTTGAATGGTTCCTGACCATCTGGAGTTGCTCTTTTTTTCAGCTGCTGGTTCGTATCCTTTGTCTTTTTTTCTCTATTGGGGGTTTGTATTTCTCATAAGTATAAATCCTACTCAAGAAATCTTTTGCC
>NW_005292191.1:0-568 GCF_000412655.1 Myotis brandtii
GCCCCCTGCCCCCCCCCCCCCAAGCTGTGCCTTTTCCATCCTTCTCTCTTATTCTGCCACCCAACAGTCTCACGCCACCTGACCCATCGTTTGACCTGAGAGATGCCCAGGAACCCATCCAGCAGGATGCCTAGCAAAACGCCCCAGCCAGAAAACAGGAGGCCATGGGGCCAGTCCGCCACCCCCACCAGTGCCCACTGAGTCTATGAAGGCCGCTTGGCCCTGGCCCCACACTCCAGTGACCTTTCCCGGGCGGCCCAACAAGTTCTGTGGAGAGCAGGTCTCAGGGCAGGGCCCGGAGCACCATCCCCTTCCCAGCCCCTGGCTCCAGGCCCAACCCTCCCTACGTGGGGTCGGGCTGCAGCTGGGACGTGAGTCCCCTCAGCTGGGGCAGCTGCCATGACAACTGCCAGACCACACAAAGCGGGGATTGTGGCCTGTGGCAGGTGGTGAGGTCTGGGGCAGGGGAAGGTAACAAAGGAGCTTTGGTCTCAGCAGAAACTTGGGGGCGGGAAGGGGCGGACAGCAGCTGGGGGAGGAGAAGGGCCACAGTGCAGGGACAGGTCCA
>NW_005292192.1:0-568 GCF_000412655.1 Myotis brandtii
AGACATTAAAAAGCCATTTCTGGGAAGTAGGATTACAGACGTTTTTAAATGTTTTGTGTATATTTCTGTTTTCAGAATTCAAATTTAAGACGCTCAAAACAAAAGTCACTTCTCCAGTAACTCAAGAGAGAAGCATGAGCATCAGCTTACATTCTTCCCTTCCTCTGACCTCCCACATCCAGCAGGTAAGGGTGTCCTGTGGATGTTTCCACCTGTCACTTCTTTCCTCCGAGCCCATTCCGCTGCCTTGGGAAGCAGTACTGTGTTCACAGCGTGGACTGGAGCTGCTGCAGAGGCCTAGAAGCAAAGTGCACAGGGACCCCGGGAGGCAAGAAAACACCCAAAGCAGTCCTCACCCTGAGAGCACCTGTGAACCTGGTGACCGTAAGCATCCTTTCTGACGGCTGTGATGGTGATGGAGATGAAAGAAAAAGCTGGGGCTTACCCAGCATGGACTCTAAGAGAAGACCTTATATGATCATGGGCCCGACCTCAGCATAAGGGTGAACGAGAGAACCATCCTGCGGAAGGATGGCTAGAAAAATGGCCTGTTTTGACCTTGGTACTA
>NW_005292193.1:0-568 GCF_000412655.1 Myotis brandtii
GGGGGGCAGGCCTCACCTTGATGAGGACGTTGTCATAGCTGGTGGGGTTCATGACGTCATAGCAGATGAGCACCAGGTGGGTGTTCTGGTAGGAGAGGGGCCGCAGCCGGTCGTAGTCTTCCTGCCCTGAAACCAACCGGAGAGCAGGTGGGGGTCAGGGAGGCGCCCCTCCTTGTCCACCTGAGTCCCTGGTCTGGGCTCAGAAGGGCCAGGGGTTTGGGGGTCTGCCGGACAAGTGACACCTGCTTGGGCTTCAGTTTTGTCCTGTGGAAAACAGGTGGCCGCCCGCTGTCCTGGACGGCAGCGAGGATGGCATGAGAGAAAACCCAGCAGTAAGTGCTGAAAAGCCACGAGCAATTACTCTGGAGACGGTCACCCCACCCCCAATCCTCTTACCCCCCTACCCTGTGCTCAGGTTGAAGTCACATCACCCTCCCCCAAAACAAAGTTAGAAGAGGGTGCCCCCCAAGCCCGGAGGTGCGTGGCCTCAGGTGAAATTCATCCTGCCATTCTGGCCACTGCTAGGAAGAGTGGGGACTAGGAAGAGTGGGGGCGGCTGGAAATAGCA
>NW_005292194.1:0-568 GCF_000412655.1 Myotis brandtii
TGCATAAAATCTGGCCATTATAAAAGATAATTATAAAAGTAAAAGAATAAATATGATTCAATGTCTCAACCCATTCAATATTCATACCCTAAACACAAACTCTCTTACCTCATTCTTTTGTTCCTAAAACAAAATTTATACTTCACATGATTCATTCATGACTGTTTTCTGTTCATGTGATCCACCAATGAAAAGCATAAACACCTGTCCCTCAAAAGAGGGATCTATTGTGCCCTCCGGGCCAGTCTTCCTAGTGCTCACCCACAAAGTTATTGTTCATGTAAACCATGGGAAAACTTTGCTGAGATCATGAAACCCTGAAGATCAGAGGAGAAAATCTCAGGTGGCCAATTGCTGAAATGTGAAGGTCAACGCAGACACATCCCAGCTTCATAAATGAGGCCTGTGCCCTT
The DNA here is from genome assembly GCF_000412655.1 of Myotis brandtii. NCBI lineage: Eukaryota > Metazoa > Chordata > Mammalia > Chiroptera > Vespertilionidae > Myotis > Myotis brandtii. Next base: position 414 of record NW_005292194.1, read on the forward strand.
TATAGGATCAGGCTGCCAAGGGAGACCATGGTCCTTGCACCGGAAGGAACCGGAGAGCCAGGGCAGACTTAACATTTGGAAGGATTGACTGGCAAGATCTCACTTAAGACTTTTTCTAACACTGAAATGGAATTTCACCCAGATAATAACTCATG
>NW_005292195.1:0-568 GCF_000412655.1 Myotis brandtii
AGCCTCAAGTTCACCATATTCTGGATTTCAACTTATTTCCGCAGACTGAGCATCCTAGGGAGTGAGCTTCTAAGTCTTGGCTTTTATACTGTCTCCTCTTCACTCCTTCCTTCATGGAGACTCTGTTTATATACTCTTCTGTCCTAGTTTTTCTGCCCAGCATTTCAGGTTTTGTTTTGTTTTCCGAGTTTGGATTCCATTGTTGGACACAGAACCGATCTGGATCCTACTAGCCCCTGCCTTTGCAGACTGGTGCTAGATGTTACTTCAGCTCTCTCTAGTCTGTGAAATTATCACCCAGAATGACCTTCCATCCTTTTTCAAGTGGCATTTAATTCCTAGTCTCCTACTACCTGTGTGACCATTGGAATATTACTAAATCTTTTAAAGCCTTACTTTCTTCATGTGGAAATTGGCACATTAATAATACCTATTTCACAGGATTATTGTGAGGTAAATTAGTTAATCCTTAGTACATTGCTTGCTATACAGTAAATACTTAAACATATTAGCTATCATTATTGTTTACATCAAGCATGTCAAACTCATGGCCCACAGGCTGCATGCG
>NW_005292196.1:0-568 GCF_000412655.1 Myotis brandtii
CCCCAAACTAAAACTTTTAAGAGCCTTTAGCAATTTATTAAAGGTGAGTCCAATAGAATAGTCAAATTATCTGCATGATTATTTTCATACCAGAGGAACAGTTGGTTTTAAATTAGCACACTCTAATACTTATGTGTATGTGTATCAGTGGGAAAATATTTAATTTCTGCCAGAACACTCTGAGAAAATTTATTTGAAAATCTAGGGCTGTGTGTGCATGCATCTGATTTTTAAAAGAAACTTAGTGATTTTTTTTCTTACTATTTTGCTATATCCTGTTTTACAAAATTTTATATTTACTTGGATCTAATTTTGCCAGTCTTTATTGACAGAATTGGTTTCAGACTTATAAGTTTATTTGTGGATATTATGTGGTACATATTCCTTGATCAAATGTGGAATATTGAATTTTTGCTTTGAGCTGCTTTCTTATTTTAAGAACTGTATCTCAATTGGAAGTGGAAGTGGGGATATTATTTTCGGTGAGATCATAAGATGAGAAAAAGAAACTGAACAGCACTACATAATTCTCTCAGGCTTAATCATCTAGCCCTTTTTGGACATAGGG
>NW_005292197.1:0-568 GCF_000412655.1 Myotis brandtii
GAAGGCCTACTCTTGCACGGATTTTGTGCACCAGGCCGCTAGTGGGATAATAATGGTCATATTACCTACGTTAGGAAGCTGCTCTATGCTTGTGTGGTATAATATGTGACTTCTGTTTATAAATCGCAGAGCGCTGACCAAGCCTCAGGTCCCGTAGCTGGTGTGTCACAGCAAGAGCACCAGCTGTCTCCGGTCAGAGTGACTCGTGTGCACACACATCTCTCCACAGCCCAAGAGCTCCTGGGGCGGGCTCTGTCTTAGTCATCGATTCATTTCTGGGCCCCCTAGTGCTTGGCTTGAAATCCAGCAAATAGTTACCCTAATGGTGATTATTATTCCGAAACCTCCAGCATGTATTATGTGCTGGGCGCTGTTCTAATGTATTAATTCATTTCATTCTTACTGCATTCCCACGAGGTACGTGTTGCTGTGATGAAATTACGCATCACGGGCACCCAGTAAATATCTACTGACGCATCTAGGGCAGCGCGTGTCCAGCTTTAACACACGCAGGAGTCATCTGGGGGTTTTGATCTTGTTAAAATACACATCCTGATTCAGGAGGTGC
>NW_005292198.1:0-568 GCF_000412655.1 Myotis brandtii
GGGGGGGAGTCATTACAAAGTAGATGACAACTGAAGACTCTGATGTGGATGAGACTGCCCAAGCAGCAGGCTTAAAGTGAGAAGAGAAGAGAACCTTGAGGAACTTAAAATGGAGCAATAGGCCAGATAGAACTAATGTGAAAGGAAACTAAATGAGAAGGCTCCATAGAGAACAGAGGAGACTAATGCCCTGGAAGCCTGGGGAAAGCTAGGATTTTAGAAGGTAGAATTGTCAATTATGTCAAATTATGCTTTGAGATCAAGTAAGATAAGGATTGTAATAGCTGCTGAATATGGTTAATTTAGGTCATGTGTCAACAGAGAGCTGTCTTGATTTAGTGGGTTAAGTAGATTGGCTTATGGGAGAGTAGGCTAAGAGAAAATAGGGACTTAAAATATAGATAATTCACTATGAAAAGTGAGGTTATTTGTTAACAGTAATGGGCAAAAGTTGCCAAAAAGTAAGGAGCATTAGGAAGTTTGAAATAGTCATAAAAATAAGAGAACAAGTTTGAAAGTGGAAATACAGTGGGATTATGATGCAATGTTGTGGATGTACTTGAAGCTG
>NW_005292199.1:0-568 GCF_000412655.1 Myotis brandtii
ACAGTTATGAAGTAGGGAGTTAACAAAGAGATGGTGAGGTTGGAAGATCCAAGAGAGTCTGATTCACCAGAAGTAGCACAAGAATGTCTTTCAAGAAAGATTTAGCTCTGAAACGTAAACATTATCTGCAGTTGTCATTTTATGAAGTAAGATATGAACTGAGGGACAGGTATATGATGATACAGGTATATGATGATAGTGTTTTCTTCCTATACAGAGTGTCTGTGTTGAGAAACTCAGTGTCTGTCTGAATATAAAAGGACTAGGATTCTCAGGATGAGTAAAAGTATGATCTCCTTGGTTCAAATGGAGGAAAGTATGGGAAATAAAGGAGGTAAATCCCCTTGGGATATACTGTAGAAGAACCTTATTTGTATTTTATTTGTTCACAGGCTTATCATTTTTAAGAGTTGCCATCATTTCAAAGATCCCATCTTCTCTGTGATGTGCTTCATTGGACATGTGATTTTCCTTTCTTTTTTTCATTCCTTCTTACTCTTCTGAGTGGGGCTCTTGTTCTCTTTCCTCTACCCCAGTGGTTCTCAACCTTGGCTGCACCTTAGAATCA
>NW_005292200.1:0-568 GCF_000412655.1 Myotis brandtii
CCTGAAGGTTTTAATCTTGGAATCATTATTTATTAGCCTCATGATCTTTGCCAAAATTTCTTATCAAAATACAGGGAATACAGTAATACTTCTCCCTGATATAGATAAATATTTTGAATGAAGGGAGATGTGTATGTGTGGATATCTTATAAGCTATAATATATTTAATCTAAATGGGTCCCTAAAATACTAGTTGAAGGTCAAGTAGGTAGGGTAAACAATATATCCTTTATTCCCATCTTAGAGATTTACATTGTATGTTCAAATACTTGAGAAGTGCAGTGGTTGAAAAACTTGTTCAACTTTGTTTAACCAATTTCTAAAATCAATTCATGCTTACTTTTCATGTCTGTCAATACAGGGAAGTAGGTTTCTGCAGAACAAACTGGATCAGTTTACACTTAGAAATTTATAGGACCATGGTGATCATATGAGAGAATATTAAAAAGTCTACAGAAAATGAGGGAAGGAGAGTGTTGCAATTAGATTGGCTAGAGAAAGCTTACAGAGGATGTAGGCCTTGAAAGATATTACCTAATTATTAAATAGTAAAATTATTTATTGAGTA
>NW_005292201.1:0-569 GCF_000412655.1 Myotis brandtii
CCTGTCTGCTGGGGTGGCCATGGGACACACCCCTGATGGATGAGACCTAAGTGGGAGTCATCTGGGGCAGGTAGAGTCTGAGGAAGCCTCTGCATTTCTGCAAACATGGTCCCAGTGTTGCAGATGCACTCTTCTTCCCTTTTGTTCCCGACTTTATGACAAATTTCGTGTGATTCTCAAGAGGAGAGGGCCAACCTTATAAGGGAGCAGGGGTAGGAAGAGAAAGAGCCTAAGCTCCAATGGCATCTGTGAATAGCTGAACCAACGCTTGAGGTCTCCTACCACTAGGCTTCTTGTTAAACTAACTCCAGGTTAAGTCCCTGCACTGGAGTTTCCCATCACTTGCAACCATCACCATTGCACTTGATACAAAATCTCATCACCTGGCAGCCTGGGCATGTCCTTCCATCCCTCCTGTAAGCTACAGAGACAAACGCCCTTTCCCACATGTCTTCTTTGAAAACGAAAGCCCTCTCTCCTCCTTGCCAACACAATGCCCCATCCACTTTTTCCTCTCAGAAAAGAGACAGAATCTTAAAATTGTATCTCTAGGTCCTGTGTCTGTTTTG
>NW_005292202.1:0-569 GCF_000412655.1 Myotis brandtii
CTCTTAGTTCACACTAGCTCAAGAAGATCATGAATCATGTGACGGGGAAGTCCAGGGATAGATCTGGAGCTTCAGACATAGGTGGATCCAGGGGCTCAATCAATACCTTCTGGCCTCTGTCCCTCTGTTGTCATCTCCTGGCTCCAGGTCCCTCATTATCATTGTTTCATTCTGCAGACGAGCTCTTTCCAGATAACGGGAAAGATGGCTGCCTATGTCCAAAATCAGTATCCTTCCAACCTCAGAGGAAAGAGGCATTTCTTCTGATATCATTCCATGAATCCAGGGAAGCCCTGATGGATTCTGCTTGGGTCTTGTGTCCAGCCTGGGCTAGTCATTAATGCTGGCTCTGGTTAGCTCCTCCTGAGCCTTGTGTGCCTGCACCCCCTGGCCGTGGGTGCTTGAACACAGTGATGACAGCCCCACTGGGACCACAAACGGTGGAGGAGGAGCAGTTGTCTAAAGGCAATATGGTGGTGGACAGACAAAAACCACATTCCTCTAGAAAGGCTTCTATGGTTTGGCCCTTTCTATCTGTCCAGCTCCTCCTAAGATTTCTCTATAGCATC
>NW_005292203.1:0-569 GCF_000412655.1 Myotis brandtii
AAAAATCAATGGAAACATATCCTCAGGTGAGGATCAACAACAACATTAAAGAGAAAGAGGGGAGAAAAGAAAGGGGAGAAAATTAACAGAAAGAAAAGCTTTTTAAAAGGAGAAAGAACGAATGTGAAGATGAGGCACATACTGGACCTTCTCTCTCTCCTCCCTGTGAGGGGTGTCTTTTTCCATTATTTCGTGATTTCCTGTTATAGCCACTGATTGTTCTGTTACACTGTTCTGGGCACTATTCCTTCCTTTTCCGGTCTTTAAGTGGAGAGATGGGATACAGCATGTCCTCTGTCCTTCCATCCACAGGGTAACAATTGTACAGCCAACAGACACCACTAACCTGCTACCACCCCGAAGGAAAGAGGTCAAGGGAAGGCTGCCTCTGTAGACATTTCAGAGCCCAAAAGATTCAACTGCAGTTCAGAGTTTGGGATGGGAAGTCCCGTTCAGAGCTTCTAAAATAACAGCCCACACAGCAAGGATGGGCAGGCTTACATTTGGACGTTAAATGATTTTAAAGTAAATGACTGAAAGGAAAACACGTTTCTCTCCAAAAATTGTAT
>NW_005292204.1:0-569 GCF_000412655.1 Myotis brandtii
GCCGTTCTAGTCCTCAGGCAGTTCATTTATTTTTGTTTTAGAATCAGGCTGGTATTTGATGCAGTTCTTTGGTGGGCAGACTCTTTTTAACGGCCACCTCCTATTTTCCCTATTTTGGGCTCCCCTGATTTCACTCCCACTCCCTGGGTCCAGACTTCAAGCCTGAGGCCTGCTGATAAGGGTTCTGCCTGGTTGGTAGTCCCTCCCTTGCTCTAACTCTCTCCTACAATTATTTTAGCGTCGTGGTTTACTGCGCTTCATTCCATTTGCCAACATGCTTCCATCCATTTCCTCAATCTAATGATGGTCTCTCTCTGGTTCTCTACGCCATTGCAGATATAATTTCTCATTTTATTTCCTTATTATTATTTTAACAGAGCGTCAAGCAAAAAAAAAGAAGAAAGATACTTATGCTCAGGCTGCCATCTTAAACTGAAAGTTAGTCAACGTGTAATTCTCTAAGCAAGTTCTATTCCACTCAGACTAAACTGTATAAGCTTTATTTTATTGTTTTGTATGTGAGAACTCCTCACCTTAGTGCAGTGATGGCGAACCTATGACACGCGTGT
>NW_005292205.1:0-569 GCF_000412655.1 Myotis brandtii
GAAAAATATCCTCAGGTGAGGATTAAAAATAAAAAAGGTGTGTAATTTTTGGTTTCAACATTTTTTTTGAATATAAGAAATACAAATAAAGTGCACTTTTCTATCCAAATGGAAGAATTTTTCTTTGAAAAAACTTATGGTCTAAGGAAGTCACATAACTTTTCAATTTGATGCCTTATTGAATTCAGATAAACACATTTTAATGCAAGGAATAAGTTGAGCATCTTTTTCTTTAAAATGAACTTCATTTAGATTTGAGATACTAGAATGAAAATTAACAAACTTCCTTCAGAGGAAATCATTTCTTTTATAAAGAGTAAGCTGGAATAGACCATAGGATAAGAGATATAATTTACACAAACACAACTTCACTGTTATACTAGAAACTTCATATGGCCCTCTTTTACCATATTTTTAAGGAAGCAACTCAAATACCACCTATCCCACAGTATCCCCTTTATAATGACTAGGTCCTGTTTGAGCTCCTTTAGCAGTCTGTGGTTCTCATATGAAATCACATAATGTGTGATACTGCTCAGCAGCAGGGAGTCTAGAAAGCAAAGAACAGG
>NW_005292206.1:0-569 GCF_000412655.1 Myotis brandtii
GCAAACTCCCTGCTCTCAGAGGGCTCACAATCTAGTTGGGGGCAACAGGTGGTAAACTTGTAAGATGTAATATATCTGGAGTGATATGCTATGAAGAAACATAAAGCAGAGTAAGAACTACATAGTGATGGACACTATTTTTGACAAAAGGAAAGCTTCATCTCTCTCTCTCTCTGCATCTCTGTCTTTCTGTCTCTCTGTGTCTCTCTCGGTCTTTCTCTTTGTGTGTGTCTCTCTCTGTCTCTGTCTGTCTCTGTCTCTGACAGGGAAGGCTTCTCTGAGAAATGGCATTTGGGAAGGGAACTGAGTGAAGTATAGGAGACAAGCCCAGGGGGATACCCACAGGAAGAGAGTTCTAAACAGAAGGATCGGTAAATGCCAGGCTCTGAAGCAGGTGTGCACTTGGACTTTGGAGCAGCAGCGGGTGGGCATGGCGGGAGTGAGGGGGCAAGGAGAGTGTCAGAGGGGTGGCTGGGAGGCATCGCCTTGGCGGGATCTTCCAGGCCCTGGGAAGGACCAGCAGATGAATGGCCAAGGTGGGCAGGCCAAAGAATCACTCAAGGCCACTA
>NW_005292207.1:0-569 GCF_000412655.1 Myotis brandtii
GTGCACGAATTTTGTGTACTGGGCCTCTAGTTGTTAAAGGTTAGAGTGTAAAAATGCCAACCACAATTCCTGGCATATAATATGTAATCAATATTTAACTCCCATTTACCTTCCTCTCAGTTTTAATTTCTCATTTAATTTACGTTTAGATCAGTAGTCATTTAGCCTAATATTTTTCAAACCTGCCCATTATAAATAGCTGGGAGCTTTGATAAAATCCTGATGCCTAGGCTCTACTTCAAACCAACTAAATTAGACCCTAAGGTGCAAACAAGTTTGAGAATCATGGATAACCCTTCTTCCTCAAATGAGGGAATGCCCACTCTCCAGTTTTGTTACATTTACTCAGAAATTTACCACCTTATAACATCCAGCTAAGATGAAGTACCGGGAATATAGTAGGCTCTCAGCACATCTGCTCCATATAACCCATGTAGTCTTACAGAATAGAATTAGCTTGATTGTACAAAAGAGCTCTTTAGTAAGTACTTTCCATGAAAATTTACTTTCTCGCTGTCCCACAGTTTGCTTCTTTTTAAAAATCCTATATAATAAAAGCCTAATATGCT
>NW_005292208.1:0-569 GCF_000412655.1 Myotis brandtii
AGGGGTGAGTCGGGCGAGGTTTGTGGGTGACCAGGACGAGTCGACGACCCAGAAAATGCCCCCTCTCTGACCCTTTCCTTCGGTTATTCCCATGAACATTGTTCGGGGATGAGCCCTGTGAAAGTCACACCGCCTCGCTGTTTACGAAGGCAATTGGGGAGGATACGTAGCTGGGAAGGCGCTGCCCTCCTCACATTTTGAAGTTGAAAAAAACACAGCCCCTGCGACCTGAGCGTGTTGAACTTGGTCAACATATGGCACCAGCTCGCCTCCTCCCCACCCGGTTCTTTTGTTGTCTTGCGATTGTTGCAGGGCTTACTGGCCGTTGTAACACCACCCCCGCCCCCTCCCCGTTCCGGAGGTGGGGGGGTCCCTCCACCCTGGGGAGGCCCCGAGGAAACAGCGGCGTGGATTATGGAAATATGGACGGATCTCAAAGGGGACCCCGGTGAAAGGACGGGGCTCAGAGGGGAGCCAGGCACACCCCTGAAAAGATGATGGAAGATGACGCCAAAGGGATCGTTTGAAATCTTTCAGGCCAGCTGCCGTGTCGTGGAGAAAGGCAGGGC
>NW_005292209.1:0-569 GCF_000412655.1 Myotis brandtii
AAAATATCCTCCAGTGAGGATTAAAAATAAAAAGAATTCAAATTCTATAATAGTATCTTCCAGGACCTCATGCAGTAAACCTTGTCCACCTCTCCAATTCCAGCTCTCACCATGTCTTCACTCATTTGTGTTGTTCACACTGAACTGTTTATAGTTCTCAACACATGTCAGGATATTTCCACTTACTCTTCCTTTCCTCATGCTTCTCTATTCAGTTATACTTTTCCATTTTCTCCCGTTAATTAACATCATAAGACAGATCATCTGTCATCACCTGCAGAAAATAGAATTCTAATTCCTTTTCCTCCCTTCCAGTAACAATTTTATTGCTGTACTTCCTGTTTAGTTTACAAATTATCTTTGCCTGATTCTACATTCCTTGATTTCTCTATGGTTCTATCATTTGACTCCTAACTAAATAAAAGACATTCAGTGTAGATCTAAAGGAGAAATGCATACATAGATATCATCTCAGCTAGGTTTTGAAGCGATAGGCAAGATAGTGACTTATACAGATGACAGAAAGGTTGTTTCAGGCAATTACATACCCTGAGCAGAGGCATGAGACC
>NW_005292210.1:0-569 GCF_000412655.1 Myotis brandtii
AACATGTTTTAAAAAGCACACCTTGCCCCACCAGAAGACAATGTTTGGGTATTTTTTCTGGATATCACTCATCACTATCTTACTATATTTCTCTCCAACCAGCAAAGGCATTCTCAGGGATCACCAGGAATTTAGCAGAGGAACTAAATTGTTTCTATCCCTCTGGAGTTGTAAAATCACCTATATTATAAGACTCATGCTTAGACACGGAGTTTTAAACCACAACCAAACTCTAAGCTACATGGGAGTGGAGGGGGACATAACTTTTTAAATTATATGTATCAGCCCCATTCCTACCTCTTCACACCCAACTCTACACACATTGCCAGGGCCTTAGTTAGCCCAGAGAGAAACTTTGTGTGAATTAGCAAAAGGCACCTCTTCTTTGGGTGGAGTGTCAAGTACTGTATTAGTGTATCCCTTTGAAGGAAGTAGCTCCCATAGTTAAGGAGGCTGAGAAGTTCCAAGATCTGCAGTCCACCAGCTGAAGATGCAGGAGAACCAGGGGTGTTGCTCCAGTCTGAGTCCCAGGACTGAGAACCAGGAGAGCTGATGGTATAAGTTCCAGT
>NW_005292211.1:0-569 GCF_000412655.1 Myotis brandtii
GAAATCGCCTAATGATGCATATCCTCGTTGTGGGGCATGCTTTCTTTCCTTTGGAATTTCTATGCAATCCTGCATTACGGAACTTTACTTTCATTATAAGTGTCTTAGTATATGTTTCTAAAACATAAGAACTGCAGTATCTTTACATCTGAAAAATAATGTTTTTTAAATGTCATCAGATAATGTAATCATTCTCAAACAAATTTTTTTGCAGTTTGCTTGAGTCAGGACCCAGATAAGATTCATACATCGCAGTTGCTTGATTTGTCTTTAAAATCTCTTCTAATATATAGGTTTCTCCTCCCATCTTTTCCCCCAATTTATTTTTTGAAGAACCAACTTATTTGTTAAAAACTTTCCCACATTCAGAGTTTTGCTGATTTCCCTGAGGTGTCGTTGTACATGTTTCTGTTTCCTGTCTATGCCATAAGTGCACAGGCTTAGTCAGATTCAAGATCATATTTTGACAAGAATGCTCACTGGTGGTGGTGTATATGCCCACTAAGAAAGGTCTGCTCGTCTTTTTGATGGCCGTTGCCTAGATTTATTCATTAGTCACTGGCTGGTGC
>NW_005292212.1:0-569 GCF_000412655.1 Myotis brandtii
TGCTGGCTATTCGAATACACCAAAGAGAAGGCTGCAAGGTGCTTCCTTTCGGTGAAAAGGCATGTGTATAGGAAACCCATAGGATTTAGTAGTATCTGTAGTTTCATACATCCACTGGTGTGTGTGTGTGTGTCATAGAATGTAACCCCTGCAGAAAAGGGGGGACTACCGTATTCAGTTATAAACCTTACAGCAGTGCTGCCATGAGTTCCACGTATCTTCTTGAAGTTTTAGTGAAACACTCCTCTCAGTTTCATTCCTCAGTCCTTTCTCTAGGACTAAATCATGAATCCATGTAAACTGGGCCCAACAACTGTCTGAACAGCTGCCACATCATTTTACTCAGAATCACTGTTCGTTCCTTCTCTTCCTGAGATAATGTTCTTAAATCAAACTGTATTCACTTATTCTAAGGAGGTATTATATGGTGGGAGGCACTGGTGACGAAGAGTGACTAGAACCCAGTTCCTTCCCTCAATAAGTTCACATTCTAATAGAAAAGGTAGAGAACAAAATAGATGATTACAATATAGTCTAAAAGTGCTATGACAGAGAAAAGAATATAAATA
>NW_005292213.1:0-569 GCF_000412655.1 Myotis brandtii
CCCCCCCCCCCCCCCCCTTGCCCTCTGCACTCCAACCTCCAGCCTGGTGGTTGTTGAGCACACCAGGTGTGTTCCGGCCTCCAGAACTTGCTGTTCCCTCTGCCAAAAATGCTCTTCCCCCAAATATTATCACGCCTTGTTCCTTATATCCTTCAAGTCTTGGCTGAAAAGTTACCCTCTCACTGTGCTTAAATGGATGTGCCGCTCCCCCTGCACTGCCTGCCTCCCTCTCCAGCCCCTTTTATATGTCTCTGTAGCACTTACCACCTCCTGGTACACAATGCAGCTTACTTATTTTGTTAATTGTCTGTCTCTTCACATGTAGAATTCTAGCTCCATGAGGGCAGGGATTTATCCACAGCCCTTATTTAGTACCTAGCCAGGCGCACAACGGGCACTCAATAAACGTTTGTTGAGTGAATGAATTTTAAAAAGGATAACATTAGTGTTGTGCGGAGTCTGGGAAGTGGTTACTTTCATACACTATTGATGAGAATGTAAGTTGGTGCAATGTTTCTGAAGGATGATGTGGCAATAGGGATCAAGAGTCTTAAAAATGTGCATCTCTT
>NW_005292214.1:0-569 GCF_000412655.1 Myotis brandtii
TGACCGGATTTCTATTTGGCAAACTTTCCATGCACAGGACCATTCCCAGCTAAGGCACAACTACTCAGCTCTAATAGTTACTATTTCTAATCTTTACCTCTCTAAAGTTTGCATCCGAACTGCTTGCCTCCCAGGTTCCTCTTTACTGCACTCCAACTTTGGTTCATGTCTTGAGAGCCTTGACATGTGCACGTTATATTAACTTTACCCGTCATTTGCTGAAATACAATGGATTTTTATGTGTTTGAACACATTCAAATTAGTCCACACAGACTTGTGTCACTGGTATGAAAGGTCCTACAGGAAGCTGTTTGTAAAGGGATACCTAGTGGACCCTGTATCTCTTGTTTGTGTCCCATCCTATCCTCAGGTCCCTCCCTTCATAGTATTTCCACTATTGACTGACTTTAGGGGTCAGGTAATGTATAACAATCATTTTGTCAGAGTCTAACTCACTGGTCTCAAAAATCATCCCATAGAATCATGCCTGGCTGTGACAGATGGCCAGTGTGATGAGGGTATTTCTTCCTGCTAAGATCACCATGTACTTCACCTGCATTTTCTTTTTT
>NW_005292215.1:0-569 GCF_000412655.1 Myotis brandtii
CTCAACCACTGAACCATACCAGTCGGGCAATAAAACCATTATTTTTTTATGTAAAAACAAAAAAGACAACACACACTCATGGCTCATTGGTTCTACAAAAACAGGAGACGGGCAGGATTTGGTCTGTGGGTCCTGGACGGCCAGCACCATGCCCGGCCTGACCTTGTTCAAAAGGCTGCTTTCAGATCCACCAGCAGCTGCGGGCGGGAAGAAGCCGTTCTGTGTGAGCACTGGGGGCGTGGGCACAGGTGGGTCCCTGCGGGCCTGCAGGCGGCTGGAGGGCAAGTGTGGGCAGCCGGCTCTGCCCTTGGCATTCGGAGAGCGGGGGTGAGCCAAGTCCTGTTTGTCCTGGAAGGGGGACTTGTCCACCCCAACCCCGGCCCCGCCATGTGCAGACTGGAGCTGCTTCTGAAGATGTGCCTGCTGGTTCTGCTCTTCCTGGGGCTCGCGGAGGCCTGCGTCCCCCGCGAAGGTAACGCCTGCCCCCCTTGCTGGTCTCCCTCCGTCCCTTCAGACCGTGGAGGGCTGGCCTCAGACAGGGCCTCCTGACGTCTACCCAGACTCCTTCT
>NW_005292216.1:0-569 GCF_000412655.1 Myotis brandtii
GTGTCAGTCTCAGGGATGATTGTCAAACCTGAAGCAAAGGAGCTAGGTAAGAGTTAAAAAAAACAAACAAACACTAAAGGCTCTCTCCTGGTGCAGGTTGCTGATAGAACCTTCTCTCTAATTCTTTGTCAGAATAGGGTTTCACTCTGCAATAGGGTGTGATATCCACAACAATAGGGTATGATTGGGGAACAATAGAGAAGGTAGAGCAGAGGAGGGGGCAGGTCTCTCTTTCCTCTGGAAGTTGTCAGGATACAACAGGGATAGCTTGCCAGAGCCAAGTGTATTTGAGTTGAGTTTGAAAGGCTGCATGGGCATTTAGAAATTGATCATTGGAGGACCCACCAGATTCCCCATACAGTGGAATGGAAGCTTACAGTGACCTGAAGGGAAGAAACTGCATCATGTTTGGGGAGTAAAGCAAAACCCAGTGTCCTGAGAAGGAGGTGGCTCTTAGATGTCTTAGATGGATGTGCCCTTCACAAATGTAGTAGAAAAAAGCCAACTAAAGAGTCCATGTTAGCCCGGTCGGATGGTTCAGTGGTTGAGCATCAACCTGTGAACCAGGA
>NW_005292217.1:0-569 GCF_000412655.1 Myotis brandtii
AATGTCTCCTGAGGGTTCCAGGTCCAAGAGGCAGCATTTGGCAGAGGGACAAACTCTGGATGATTGATCGTTCTGTCCCTAGCTCTGCTGCTCTCAGTTGTATGAGATTGAACCTTCTGGTGCTTAGTCTCTTGGTGTGTGAAATGAGATTAACAAGCCTCCCTCTCAGGAGCAAGGAGAGAATTATGTGATTTTTCCCCTTTTTTAGTAACACTTGATATTTATCGAAAAGAATGCAAATGCTGTTTCCAAGGGGAATCAAGGCGCTGGGCTGAGTGCCTGTCTTTGTTTTGTTTTCAGTATGTTTTATCCCAATGCACACATCCACCGGACTGCTGCAATTATAGAAGAAAAATGGCAGCTGTGCAAAACCAGTGAAGAAGATAAAAGGAATGTGATGCTTTGGCTGCCAGGAGATCTTGGGAGCAGGTAGGGAACTAACCAGGTTAGAAGAATGGCCCCTTTGGGAGTTTATGAGCTGATAAAACCATCATCTTTATTGTCAACTCATCCAAAGTACTACTTCATTTTATCAAGGACATTACAAATGCTATTTTTTTAAATATACA
>NW_005292218.1:0-569 GCF_000412655.1 Myotis brandtii
ACAAATATGTATTTCATCCTACCAAAAATCTTTATTCATTCAAATACATCATCACTTATTTCTATACCAGTTTTAGCTTGAATACAATTTGCAACATTTTTCTTATAGTACTTCCAAAAGGATTATAAAAGGAGTTCAAATAAGAAAAATTTGCACATCTGTCTTCTGTAGAGAAACAGATAAACTCTCAATGTCCTTTTGTTTATTTTTAATTATTAATACCATACATTTTATAGGCTTTCTATTTTTCAGTGCCTTTTCATAACGTTACGTCACTGGTCTGTTTTATAGGTGATGGAATCATTTCAGAAATATTAAGGGCCTGAATTAAAGTCCTACAGCAAATAAGTGATGATCCTAGGATCAAATTGCAGTCTCCTGACTATAAAGTCCATATTATTTGCGATACAGCTGCAGTGAAAGTTGTTTATCAAAAGGACATTTTTCAACTTCACTGTTTCTGAACACAAACAAATTAATTACCAAGAATATTAAATTTTGCAAAATCAGAAGAAAATAAAATTATCCCCCAAATCTGTTCAGTTAATAGACACTGACAACAAATCACA
>NW_005292219.1:0-569 GCF_000412655.1 Myotis brandtii
GGAGAAGGTAGGGGATAGAGATTGTTGACTCTATGAATTGTTCTTAGTGCTTAGATTGTTGCAATAAATATTTCTCTTATTTCAACATTCCTTTCAAGCCACCACACTTTTCCTAAATAGCTTCTTGTTTCCCTTCTCTACCAGTTATTCTTCTGTATCTGGCTGCTGCTCCCACTACTCAACTAATTGACTCAACTTGACTTCCCAATTCCAAAATCAAATGGACACAGTCCCTGCGATGAGTATTATGAAGTGCAGGGTGTTATAAAAGTACATAATAGGCAGACCTAATCTAATAATGTTGGGAAGAAAGGTTAATACAGAAAGAACATTTAAGTTTAGATGAGAAAGGTGAGTAGCAGGTTAGTTGCTAAATGTTTAACAACTGATATCTCTTCCTCACCCAAAACCCTGATTTGTAGCATCTGCTGATTTCCATGGTGGATTCCATGACCCAATAGTTTAGCAATCAGCAAAGATTCCTGAAAATTTAGCAGTCAAGCTGTCCTGATATGGTTCTAGCACTGCACTGGATACACACACACACACACACACATACACACACACAC
>NW_005292220.1:0-569 GCF_000412655.1 Myotis brandtii
GCATTTCCCCTCCTTCTCATCATCAAATCCCTCTCAGGAGACATGGTTTTGTTGAAGATAATCTGCTGAAATAACACATTGAAGCATTATGATTGATGCTGGTTTTAATTGTTATCGATCCCTTCCCCAGGCCATTGGAGAACTTTTTTAAAATTGGGATCTAAGTGGCACAATGTTTACCCCCAAAGAAGTGACTCTGCCTGGCGAGTTCTCTGCGGGGTGTTTCCATAGAAGAAGTCAGCATCCCTTGGCCTCCGGCTCTCACGTCTGGCACCCATCGCCTCGGGATGCCATGAAGTAACAGGGTTTGGGGTTGTCAGGCCCTTGGAGACCTGGCCGCACACGGATAGACCCAGGAGGGGTGAGGGTCTGCCTGTACAGCAGACTGGAAATGAGGTCTCTTCCCCAAAGGCTTAGGATTTGAAGGGAAAGTGCGAGGCTCGCGTCACAGAGACCACTTTTGCCCCTCCCCCAGATTAGTCCTTCCCTCTCCAAGACGCCTCAGGGCGGCCGGAGGCCTCCAGGGCTGCCCCCCGCAGCTGTGTCTGTCCACCCTCGGGAGGCCTCCA
>NW_005292221.1:0-569 GCF_000412655.1 Myotis brandtii
GCTGTTGCCTCCTTTCTTGGCTAAAACAACTTCAGCTAAAACATACGATGTGTCACAAGCTATTGATCTGAGAACAGAAAGCAGTTCATAGGCTCGTATTTCATCGCTAAGTGCAGTTGCGCGCACAGCGCCGGCTTTCCCTAAACTGACATCCTCGCAGGAAATATCGACAAGGTGGGGACATTAAACCGCACTTACCCTTGGCCACGGGCTGATCGTTCCCTCCTCCCGATTCCTATCAGAAATCCAGTCCTGCACCTGCAGTCCTTCTATGTGGGCTGAGTCAGATTTTCGTAGGAAAGTAATTGGACCAAAGGTGATTTTTAAAAGGAAAACACCCAGGCACATTAATTCTCTCTGGGTCTCACTGTGCAGAATATGATCTAATTCCATGAAGCTATTGCACCGTGGTGTAGCCTTGCCAGGCCTCCCTTACACCAGCGCACTGTCTACTTAAAGGGCAGGGTACATTCCACACTAAACTTCAATACAATGTTTATTTATTTATTTTTTACCCTCACCCAAGGAAAAGCTTTTTTTTTAATTGATGAGAGAGAGAGAGAGAGAGA
>NW_005292222.1:0-569 GCF_000412655.1 Myotis brandtii
AGTATAAAAAGTCACATTCAAGTATTCCTTAATGTAACATTATGTTTGTACTGAAACTTTTCTAGATTTCTGAGAGATGCACTTGTATCAATTCTACTTAATTAAATATAAATATTCAAAGGTATGTCTTTTATGACTTATGATGGATACCTGAAATATTTGTAATTTATATTTTTTATTGTATTTATCTGCTTTTAAAAAACTAACTCAACATTAAAACAACAACACATTTATTTTTATACACTACTTAAATATTCACCAAAGCTGTTTAAGACTTCCTCCCATTTATTTATGAGGATGCTATTAACCAGTACTATTCTTCTTACAAGGAATACATTTTAAAATTTAATAATGTCACTAATAGAATCTAAATATTATAAATTAAGCATTTCAATGCTGTAAAAATCATCATGGGATTCTTGGAAAAAATATCCCTATATGCAATTGTGGTTACTTCTATACCTGAAATCTCATCAACATGTCTAGAGACTAAGAGATATGAGTACTAGAGGCCCAGTGCATGAAATCGTGTACCAGTGGGGTCCCTTAGCCTGGCCTGCAGGATCGGG
>NW_005292223.1:0-569 GCF_000412655.1 Myotis brandtii
ACACACACACACACATACGAAGACATCCACGCATGCATGTGGATGGTCATTGCAGGGTTGGCTATGAGAGTGTGACATTAGGAACCAGCTAAATGTTTGACGTCAATGGCTATTTCAAATCAATTGCTGAATATCTATACAGTCAAATAGGCAGTTATTCATTCATCACATTTTCAGAGGAGGATAACAGCTAATATGAACGATGAGAGCTGCCATCCTAACATTCATTGCATCCTCGCTATGTCTCAGGCCCGGCTCTAAAATAACTCCTTCCATTTAGGAGTTTTAAGACTATTTAGGATGTCACAAGATGCTCACACTGTACTGCTCAGTGGGGGAAAAGGTAGAATACAGAATGGTTTTTACACGGCGATCTCAGGTTTGACATATATCATGATTCCATCTATTACATATTATATATATAGAAAACTAAACCCACATAGTTACTATAGTGGAGCGATTATATCTGGGCACTTAGATTGCAGGGCATTTTATTTTTTATCTATTCTTCCGTGTGCTATAAATTGTCTACCATGACAATCCTATATAATAAAAGGCTAATATGCAAA
>NW_005292224.1:0-569 GCF_000412655.1 Myotis brandtii
AGCCCACTATAAATAGAGTGTCATTTATGCATATTTGAGTCATACTGTGAATATGTAGATCTTACTAAACTAGATTTCCTTTTAAAGACCAATTTCCTGTTGTAATGTCTTTGGGGACTATAACAGAAGATACTTTCTTATCCCTTGGAAGCTTCTACTTAGTCTCGATAGGATGAAGAGCTATTATAGCTCTTTTCAAATCTGGTTCCAAAACAAGCATACTTGAAACCTTTATTGAGCACCTACATGGCACTTACAAACAGCAAGGAAGAAAGATAAAGATGCTTTGTGGTCCAGTGTGGTAACTCACAATGGGGAGGACAACAGCAGCTATGGAAGAACATAGAAGAGCCATATAGCCAGCCTTGGGGATGAAGGAAACATTCCTGGAATAAGTGAGTGAGCACTTGGCTAAGCCCTAAAGGAAAAATCAGCCTGTTGGTGGGAGGTAAGACAGGTGGAGAAAGGAAGATGAGTGTTCTGGCACTAAGAACAGCAGGTTGCAAGGATTGGAGGTGTGCATGAACATGCAATCTGTATGTAAGGAATGGAGAGCTATTTAGTTTGGC
>NW_005292225.1:0-569 GCF_000412655.1 Myotis brandtii
TATGCTCACACTTGAAGCTCTGTGTGCCCTGTCTCAGGAGTAGCCTGAGTTAATAGTCATGGGACCTGGGGTGACCAGAGCAGCTGGCTGCCTGGGGAGTTGATGACCATAGAATGGGAAAGTGATTAAGTGTTGGGCCATTGAGGGGGGTGCAGAACATGTACAAAATGGTCCCTGGGGACACCTCTGCCTGGGAGTCTCAATTGGAGATTGGGCAACAAGATGCATTTGGGGGCGCAGAAGAGTTCTTATTGGACACAATGAGGCAGAAATGGCTTCCAGTGTTAAACATCGTGTTTGACTTTATGCAAACAATTCCATAACTGCATGCCAATGATTCCCCTGGCATGCAGCAGGCTATGTCCTCAAAACCTTAATTGTCTGGCCTACTGTTCAGCTAAATGCTCAACCATGAGCTAATGATCAGCATTAGTATGAGAGTGACTGACATTTTCTCTTTTACATGTTCAAAGCAAAGAGCTCTCTTATTTGCTCCCATTTAAGAAAACAGCATGCAATTTAGTGGACAGAGTATATTACTTACTTTTATTTTTTTTATTTATTTTTTT
>NW_005292226.1:0-569 GCF_000412655.1 Myotis brandtii
ACTCAAGGGGCCGCAGTTTGCCAACCACTGGTCTAGGTTGTCAAGTTCCCAAATGTCATTCAATAAGTATTTTACATTGTGGTGTTAAAATAAGTGGTAAACACTGGGTTTTATTATTACAGCACTTCCGGGAGCCTTTTATATGCTAAAAAGTCTTGTAAACCTCAGATGGAAATATGATTTGCAGATTTTCTAAAACTTAATAGTCTCCATTTTTTTGCAATGCTTTTCTGCTGTGAAAAGATACTTACAATGTAATAGCCTTGGTAATCCCTCTAGAACTCTAAACCTAGATCTCCATCAGGAGGAAAAAGAATTTATCCCAAAGTTTCTCTACAAGCCCTTTCTGAAGACATCTGAATTAGGGTCATTGAAGGGTCACCAGCATTGTTCAAGGTAAAACTTTGAAAAAGGGTACGTTGAGATGTGGGGGCTCAGTGTGCAGAAGGTGTTATTAGACAGTGAATTTGGATTTATTGTAAATGTTTATTGCAAACTCTAGGGCAAGCAATAAAAAAAGTAAAAGAAAAGTATAACTGATATTCTAAAAATATCAAATTGAGAGACAA
>NW_005292227.1:0-569 GCF_000412655.1 Myotis brandtii
TTACAAAGTAAAATCCTAAATTATCACCCCCTCCAGAGAAAATATAGAAATTCCAGCAACCCAGAAACATACATATTCATGTCTATATTACTCCTTCGTAATGAGAGGTATCATACTACACTGTGTGGAAGTACAAGACATAATTCAATCTTTTGTATTCCCATCTATAAATGTTTCCAACTTTTACAATTACAGATTATGCATCAGAAAATAAATAACCTTGTGCATGTGTAATTTTACTAAGAATTACTTTGAATAACAATTTTTGGTTCTCAGCAAAATTGTGAGAAAAGTACAGAGATTCCCTATATATCCTATCCTCGCTGTCCCTACACAGGCATCAAAGGTGGTACCTTTGTTAAGAATGATGCAAACACATCATATTCACACAAAGCCTATAGTTTACATTACAGTTTACTCTTGGTGTTTTATGGTCTATGAGTTTGAACCAATATATAATAAGATACATTCATCATCATGGTATTATCTATATTTTCTGCCCTAAAATTCCTCTGTGCACCACTTATTCATCACTCCGCCTCCCTACCCCTGACAACCACTGATCTTTT
>NW_005292228.1:0-569 GCF_000412655.1 Myotis brandtii
TAGATAGATAGATAGATAGATAGACAAATAGATGATAGGTTGATAGATTAACAGATAGAAGATAGATGATAGATGAGTAGATATATATTAGTAGATGGACAGACAGATATATGGACAGATGAATGTAGCCATCAGGAGAGGATTGACAGCAAAGAGCCGGGGGGAGAAGGACAATGGCCTCTGGTGAGAATGTTCTGGATCTAGCTTGCAGTGGTGGTTTCACAGTGGTTTGGCAAAACTCTTTAAAGTGTACATCTGAAAATGGTGAATTTTTTGCATTTAAAATCATACCTCAATAAACCCGACTTTAATGAATAGGAAACATCGGACCAGAGGCAGGGTGGCCAGTGGGGAGGACGCTGGAGGGAGAGCGGGTAGAGAGGGAAGGGTTGGGTGGGGAGAGGCCTGCTGAAGAAAAGGGACCCGGCAGAGACCAGCTTCCTGGAAGCCAGCGTGGAGGATTATAAACAGAGAGGCGGCGGGGTGGCAAAACGCACGCCTGGTCGTCACAGCGAACTCAGAGCAGCCTCTTTGTAGAAGCAGATGCCAGGGAGCAGGAAGGCTCTGGT
>NW_005292229.1:0-569 GCF_000412655.1 Myotis brandtii
GTTATTTCTGTCATATCACTCTGTCTTCCTTATAGATAGCTGAACTCAGTATTAATGACTTCATAACCGGCCAGGGCAATCCCTCCATTTAACCACACTCATATGATATCCTGGAAAGAGACTATATTAGAACATTTGTTTTGAATTAAAATATGATCTTTAGGCCCTAATTAAGAAGGGCAATATGTTAAACATAGAATTTCAGTTGATCAGAGCTAGTTTCTAAATAATCATTTTAATC
The DNA here is from genome assembly GCF_000412655.1 of Myotis brandtii. NCBI lineage: Eukaryota > Metazoa > Chordata > Mammalia > Chiroptera > Vespertilionidae > Myotis > Myotis brandtii. The sequence continues at coordinate 242 of NW_005292229.1, forward strand.
ACCCTCTGCCATATTACCGAGGAGTGGGAACACAGTTTCAAAATCATAGCAAGAACACAATTTTCTCTGCTTCTGCTAATGTTAGCGCAACTAATATATTGCTTTTTAAGAAATAAAATATTTTATTGTTTTTAAGAACACTTAATATGAGACCTACCTGATTACCAAGTTTTCAAGTATATAATACAGTATTGTTAACTATAGAGACCCGTTATACCCCGGATACTGGCTGCATTGGGTAAAGAGCTCAAGAGAGGGCCCTTGACTGGGAGCCCACTGTTTAAAACTCTTGCCTTTGGTCAGTCCTGCCTTCTAGTCATAATTCTGA
>NW_005292230.1:0-569 GCF_000412655.1 Myotis brandtii
TTTTGATCAGAGTGGCCATATGTTCACACATGCACAATAGGTTTCTGTTCCCCTTACAGCTACAGATGGACACGTGACCCTTGTCCATGGGACATGAATGGAAGTCTGCTGAGGCCGTCTAGGAAGACTTTGCTTTCCTACATAATAGCTGCTCCTTCCTATTTACCATGTCCTGCTTCTTCCTGCCTCGCATGCAGGCATGGTGGCTGGAACCTCAGTAGCCATCTTGTGCCAATGGGAGAAAAGAAGGTCAAAGAAAAAGGCCAAGAAGATCAGAGCAACCTCTACCTAAGAGTGTTGGGCCACTGAGTCAAAGTCACCAAGCCTATTCCTCCAAACTTTTCTATGAGTGAGACACAAAAACACCGGCCTGCCAATCTGTTTAACTTGCCATTCACTTGGAGTTTCTAGTACTAGCAGTCGGATATATTGGTACATGTTCAACATTCAATAAATACTTTTAAAATGTGTGAATAAATAAAAGGAAGGAAGTGTCCTTGGCTTCAAAGACTAGTCAGAGAGTTGAGACAGAGAGAGAAAAATAGTCAATACTTCGAAGTAGAAAGCCC
>NW_005292231.1:0-569 GCF_000412655.1 Myotis brandtii
ATTCTGTAAGAGCATCCTGCTGAGGATAGGGCTCTCCATGCTACTCGATCAGAGTATGTATGAAAGGAAGAGTATGAAAAGCACATGGTTTGCTATCAAAATATTACTCTGCCACAAATAAAAGAGGGATAATGTTCACCATCAGGGTCTCCCCTGCATCCCTTTCTTCTTTGGTCTACTTGCTCCTCATCTTCTTTACCCTCATAACCTTGCCTCCTACTAAAAACTTCTTTAGAATAAGATTCTGCTCCTTAGTTGACTCCTAAGTGAGAGTAGATGAAAAGGCTTGAGCGCTAACCCTCCCAGAATGATTTGCTAAAAATAAAACCCAAATCTGCAGTAACAGAATTTCTAGGATAGGTGAGCCACTGAGTAGACATATTTTAGACCAACAAGTCTTCCCAGAATTCTAAACATTATCCCAACTAGCAATTATTTTTCCACAAGACAGCCCAACAAAGCGTTAGAAGAAATCTTGCCTCCCTGGACAGTTCATTGTTTCAAATCATTATTTTAAGTGACATAGAAGAAGAATGCAAGTTGCAGTTGACATACTCAAATAGGAAGTA
>NW_005292232.1:0-569 GCF_000412655.1 Myotis brandtii
ACCTCATGCAGCTAGTAGGTATTATCCTTATTTCTAAGCCTGTAACCACCAGCTGTTTGACATGTTCCAATGGAAAGTACGGGCCCGGGACACTTGACCATTAACAATGTAACGCCACCCATAAAAATCTTATTTTTAAAAAAATTTCATTTTTTTTAAGAACACAAATTAGGCCAATCGGATGTTTTCAATGTTTCCCCCCCTTGCTTTTAAGCAAAGGACGCCATACACAGGCACCAACAGGTCCCTTACAAAGATCTGCTTTTTCCCCTGGAGCAGATGAGCACCAGAGACAGTCACAAAGGAGTCTCTTTGTGGTTTTTATAACCAAGGATTGGCCAGATTTCACAGGCCTCACATACACCGCTCCCTGCACATGGGGAACCTGTGAGCACTTTATTTCTGCTCCAACTGCCTGTCCAAACTCCAGTGCTCAGTCTGGGTGGGGCCTGGGTCCTCGGGGTCTCCCTGCTGCTCGTGGTTGCCTAATGAGGCCTCGTTGGTTATAATGAGGTGAATTGACCTGGCTGATAGGCCTATATTTCCTTGCCTTTTACTCCCCAGGAGAA
>NW_005292233.1:0-569 GCF_000412655.1 Myotis brandtii
TTGTACCAGTCAGTAAGGCTCACCTCCTCATTCATAAAATGAGAGTCATACCTACATTATTGAGCTATTGGAATTCTAAACTTTATGGGTGTAAGTTAAGTATGGGATGTGTGGTGGTTATATAATGATTGTCATTATTATTGAAGAAATTGAGCAAATGGCTCAAGTGTCATAAATCCAGGCAAAGCAGAGACTTGTAAGAGGACATGTGCTTGATTCTTTTCCTTCAGACTCCCTGAGGAGTCATAGAAACTAACTTGCATGGTTACACTCTGGGTTATTTGGTACCCAAGTGTCTCCTGATTGGATCTAATTCTAAAATCAACTACAATTAAAGTGAAAGATTAGTAATAAAAGAGATCCCATCATGTGATTGCTAGAGTTGTTCTGAAAATCTGAATGTAAAAGGTCAGACAAATCAGAATGTATTCACCCATGGGGGTGCATTCATATGGAAACCCCATTAAATTAGAAATATTGCACATTGACCAGTGTTGAATTTTTGCTTGAAAATACAGTTCTCTCATCTCTCATTAAGTATCTAAAGCACTAATACATGGTAAAAAAAA
>NW_005292234.1:0-569 GCF_000412655.1 Myotis brandtii
GGCAAAAATTCCGCTGATACTGCCGTTTACCATTCTATCAGAAACATCAGAGTTAGAGTTAGAGTTTGTAAAATTCCCTTAGAGAAAACTGGGACAAAAATGGTTCCTCAGTCAAAACTTCTAATTATTTGCTTTAGTGAATAAACCATGAAGCGTGTGACTTTGAGGAGCAAGGTAGAAATAGTAAAACGAACGATGAGAAAAACAACGGTAGCATCAATGCTGACAGTTTGTCTGAGGTGTACAACACACTATGCTGGGGTACAGGGAGCTTCACCCCATTTGATAGACCCATCGAGGTTCAGAGATGGTCATTAATTTGCCCAAGGGTTACACAGCTAGTACGTGCTCCCGTATTGCCCCCACGTGTCCCAGGTAAGAGGCAAATGACGAATAATCTACAGAGATTAAGTGGCAATGGCTTATTTTGTAGGTGTCAGCAAAAATCTAGTTTTATCTTGAAAATCATGCAAAATTTGTATTATACTCTATAATATAACCTTGTTATCTTTATAGTAGAGCAAACGTGTTAAATTATTTATTGACTGAATTATTTAACTTTTCTCTCC
>NW_005292235.1:0-569 GCF_000412655.1 Myotis brandtii
TAAAGGGCCAGAAGGTTGAGAACCACTGCTAACCACTGAGCCACCAGCCAGGACTGATTCTGTAGGTTCTTAAAAGTGTTTTGCGCTTCCCGTGCTGCACACTGACCTATGCCAGGGGACTTGGTGTCCGGCGCGCTGGCAGGATGAGGATGCCATGGACGACAGCCTCGCCCCTCACTGCCCATATGTAGGTCGATTCCACTTGTTGCTGTGGTTTAAATGCTGCTGGAGTAGCATCGCTGAGCCTTGACGTCCGTTCATATAGATCTCTAATTGTTGGCTGAGGACAATTTCCTAGAAGTGGAATTGCCGAGTCAGAGGCCACGGGTATTTACTGCCAAACTGTTCTTCAGAAAGCTTGTACCCACAGCACCCTGCCTGGCAGGGCCGGGATGCCCGTTTTCGCGCTCCTTTGCCAATACTGGGTCTGACCATTAACGTTGTCATCTTTCCCAATTTGCTTCTTTGACTCGTTAGGGATGTCTCTCCTGTGGACACTTGCTTTTGTCTCACCTATTCAGTCCCTTCCCCAACTTTCTATCGAGGGCTCATCTTTTTCTTACGAGCTT
>NW_005292236.1:0-569 GCF_000412655.1 Myotis brandtii
GGGTGCCACTCTGGGTCCAGGCCTCCCCCGTGAAGCCAGCGAGTCTGCCCACGGCTAAGCGCAGTATCGGAGAGTTTTTCCGTTGGATGATGCTATCAACCAACTTGTCTGGGACGCTGTGATCAGGGTCTTGGGAAAATAAAATAACAAATGTACTGCTGGCCGCCAGGGAAGGAAGGAATGATTCTGGAAATGACAGGCTCCGCCACTCTAACTTTAATCCCTAAAGCAAACATTGCTGGGGGAAAAGCCAGCCAATTCCTGGAGGAGGGCGGTGCCCTGGCTCAGCGGGGCACGGTGTGTACACCTGGGGAGCAGTCCGCCCCGTGCCACCTGCACATGAAAGGCGCCAGCACTGCTAGTGCCTAAGGGGCTGCCTTTGGCAGAGAGGGTGCCAGACATGCCAGGTGAGGGAACTGTGGGTGGCAAGCAGTGAGGGCCTCTCACGGACAGTGGAGTGCTTTTTAGCTGAAGGAGACCTCCACCGAAGTTCCCGGGAGCTCGAGTGAGGCTTAGGAGCAAGAAGAGGGCTTGGGCCCAAGCTGGTTTGGCTCAGTGGATAGAGCATC
>NW_005292237.1:0-569 GCF_000412655.1 Myotis brandtii
CTTTCTCTGATTCCACTAACTCCAATCGGTGCTGTCAGTCTGCTCTCCAGAGGAGAATCATGAGATGATTCTTTCTAAAACCAGTAAACAGAACATCAGTTACCTAGTGACAAGAGCTTTCCTCTGAGCGCTACAAACACTGGGAAAGCAATAAATAGCACTAGAGAAATATTGTGATGGATATTGCTAGTTTTAAAATTAATCATGTTTAGTTTAATGCTATTTAATAATACATGATATGATTCTCACTGTTGGTTAAATTTCTGGTGAAACAGGCCTCTCTACACTATATGACTTCCCTATTCAGAGCTTCAGAATATCAATATATTGTGCTATTATTAGCTCATTCATTATTGGCCACAGATGAGAGTTCAACCTGTTTGTGTCAAAAGAATTTTGATTACACTTCCTTTCTAGCCCCTGCTCCCACCCTGCCATTGATGGGGAAAATGAGACATTTTTTTTGGGGGGGAAAGGCTACTAATCTGAATCTAGCCACTGCCCCTTTAATTGTCGGGCCCTCCAAGACCTGTTTATATACCTTCCCTAGATGAAGTTATCAGTGCTGG
>NW_005292238.1:0-569 GCF_000412655.1 Myotis brandtii
AATATAGAAACAGAGAAACAGGGGTTGTCCTTATTGACTATATTTATCTGTCAGATATTACTAAAAATCATGATAGCTTTATGGGTGTCAAATTTGAACAGAACACAATTGATATATTTGAACATCAGAAGTTATGTTCATGACCCCAAAATAATCACATAAGTCCTAAGATCAAATTTCTCAGATGTTGTTACCAAACATTCACATACTAATACTTACCCACATATTGAATTTTTAGTTCCTTATCACAAATAAATCACACTATACTAATAGACTTGACCATATTGCCTTATTTATATAGAATAGATAGTGATGCACCTACTGGTGCCAATGAGCTTGTGGTGGAAAATGTCCAAGTAGTGATTTTTAAATTTCAATCAGTAAGTAAGAAGAAAATACAGACTAATAAATAGATTATTAGAGAAATATAAATAAATGGATAACTTCAAAATCTATAAAGACAAGAGAAGCACAGGGATGCTATGTAAGCATACTGGAAGAGCATGCAATCTACATTTAGGGAATCACTAAAAAGCTTGGGACTCCTAAGATAAGAGAGAGATAAACAG
>NW_005292239.1:0-569 GCF_000412655.1 Myotis brandtii
AAAAGTTTAAAATTAGAATTATTACAGAAATTGAAAGTACAAGGTAGCCAGGGAAATGGGGTGCCAGCACTAAAAGTTAGGTACGCTAATGCAGATAAACCTTTGGGAGACTCCCAAACAACAACCACGCACATGTACAAAGGCCTCTGAAAGGTGTTTGTGTGTGTGTGTGCTTTTTTCCCAATTTTTCTTTAAAAAGTATTAACTAAAGAAACTTTTAAAATGTATACATTAATGCTTTTTCTTGGTCTCATTTAAGTGCAAAGGTTAAATTTTACTTAGAAAGCTAATTTTAAAAAGCTAATGAGATAGAGATAAACACAAAGATTTCTGGGTGAGGATGCTCATTGAAGCATTTTTATAGGAGAAGTATTGGAAACAACCTAATGAAGAAGAAGGGTTAAGTAAGTAATGATATGTCTTTAAGAGGCAATAAAAGGCAACAATAAAAAATTATATTCTGAAGCAGTTGCACGCTATGAGAAAATGATCACAACATAGTAAGCGATAATGGAAGAGTATTCATGTGTACACTAGAGGCCCAGTGCATGAATTTGTGCATGGATAGG
>NW_005292240.1:0-569 GCF_000412655.1 Myotis brandtii
GAAGAGAGAAGAAGGGAAGAGGGCCAGGTCCTGCAGGGGCCCACAGAAGCTTGGCAGGGAGGGGCAAGAAGCCCCAGATGTGCCAGGGCACCCACCACCACCAGCTCTGTGTGGGTACCTGAGGCGTTGGTGAGAGCCTGGACCATGTCAGGGTGGCACAGAGTGACGAGGGGGTGGATGGGACCCAGCCAGGTCCTAAATCCCTGGGGGTAGGTGGCCACCAGCTGAGTTACGTCCCTCATGCCCTGCTCTGTGGGGGTGACCTGAAAGCAAGGCAGGGTTGTCACACCCCAACGGAGCCACAGCAGGTCCCCCCTGCAGCCTCTGCAATGGAGAGTGTGTCTGGATTTTGCCTGGATGGAGATAATCTGCTTCCTCCCGCTCCTTCCCCCAAGAATGTGGGTTCTGGAGGCCTCCCCAGGCCATCAGGGTGCCCCCCAGGCACAGGGAGAGGACATGTTCTCTGCCACCAGATTCCGAGGGACAGAGTTCTCTGCTCATCAGTCAGGAGGGTGTTTCCCACCGATGAGCCCCTTCTGCTGGCCAGGCTCTGTGTATAGTGCGTCCTG
>NW_005292241.1:0-569 GCF_000412655.1 Myotis brandtii
AATAATCATGGCCTCTTTAATTATTATTCCATCGAGGAAAGAATTTTTTGAAGAACTCTGACACTAAGTGCCAAGATTTGACTACAGGAGAAATACACTGAGTACAAAGGGTGTAAAGCCGATAAAACAGAGGAAGGGCTTGAAGGTCTACTGGGTATCAGAAAAGTTCACAGAAGCAGCTCACTTTACGCGACATCAATCTCCCCAAGAAAGTGGCCTTTCCCCTTACATAGATAAGAAAATGGGAGGTTGATAGAAGGTAAATAATTTACCCTTGGTCAGGCAACTGATACCTGGCAAATGTAGTTTTAAATCCTGGATTGCTGTCTCCAAGACTAAGATCGTATCTGTTATTAACAGGTGCTGCAGGTGTGTAAGAGAAACACAAAATGGAGGGGAAAAAATAAAATCAGGGCAAACATATTACTGTATTCATACCTCTTCTCCTCCCCCACCACTAAGGAGTGTTCTTTCTCATCTAAGGGGCCCAAAAGCCTGTCCCAGTAGCTGACACCAGGGCTACCTAACAGAAAATGGTAAGAAGATGTAGCATAGTAATCTTGTGAATT
>NW_005292242.1:0-569 GCF_000412655.1 Myotis brandtii
TTCTTCTCTGAAATCAAGAAAAATATATTTAAAAAAAGAATAATGAAAACGCACATATAAAAACAATAGTACATAGAACAGAAATAGCACGGTGCCCCGAGTGGCCGGCGATGTGAGCTGTGACAGACAGCGGGCTCTCTTGGGCTGTCTGCCTGTCCCGGGAATGCTGGCAGCCTGTGTCCTCAGAATTTCACTCTCAGGAGCTTCTTTTTTGCCTCCATTTTCTTTTTCTCACGAGGAAAACAGAGAAATACATTTCACCTGGGCGGGCTACTTCCCTCTTCGACAGAAGCCTCGCCAGCTGGAGGGAACTGTGACGGAATAGACTGGAGTTAGGGGAGCACATGGCCGCTCGGAGGTTCGCCACTCGGGTAGGAAGCTTCGGACACACTTTGTGGCAGGAGAGCAAGCCCCCGGGAGACAGCAGCTTACTTTCTTTCCTTGTGTACGTCCCTCTCCTGGGGGATGGGTGTGGATCTGAGGTGCCAGGGGACAAATCTGTTGTCCTTCTCATCTCTGCCAGCCGCTGGGGAAGTAAGCATTAGTCCAGGCCCGTGGTTGGCAAACTT
>NW_005292243.1:0-569 GCF_000412655.1 Myotis brandtii
GGGTGACCACCTCACCGCTGAATGTAGGAGTTGTTCACGCCGCGGTGGTCCAGGTCGTGGCTCAGGGCGGCAACCAGCAGGGCCAGCACCTCCAGGTCCGACAGCTTGCTCTACACGGCGGGCATGAGGAGGAGAGAGAGAAGGACCTGTAAGGGTGCTAGGCCATCTCTGTGAATCTCAGCGCTTCACACAGGCCTGCTTCAAGGTAGCGGCAGGCCCACTCCACAGGGGAAGAGCTGCACCTTGCCCTCAGAGCGGGGCTATCGCCAATGTCACTGACCCACAGAGAGGGCAGAAATGCCTCACCAACCACCTGTCCCCCACAGTCAACGCCACTCCTTCCTAATGGTCTACGTATGCATGTGGGATAAGCACATGAACTTTGAATCGCCGGCTTCTCTTAACCTTTAACTCCTACAGATTCCATGGCTTCCATGCTCTGCCCTCAGGGGCTATGCCTAAAGGCACCAGACAATGAGTATATTTGGCAAAAGAATACACAAAAGGGGATTAGGGATGAAAAGTTGGCTTTAAAAAGTTACATAATAGCCTGGCTGGTGTGGCTCAGC
>NW_005292244.1:0-569 GCF_000412655.1 Myotis brandtii
TCTCCCCAGACCCCCGGGTCCCATGCCCTTCCTCTGCCCTCTCTAGGCCTGACTTAAGGAGGAGGGACACGGAATCTGGGAGTGGTCACGGGGCAGTGTGCAAAAGTAATGCATCCATCTGTTAAGAACAATGATCCAAAACTTGGGGGAAAGGCAAGAAGATGACGCCGTGACCTGCTAATATCCTGCTGGAGCATTTTCTAATGAGCCCCTCCTCCCTCACAGCACTATCACCTGCTCCAACCCAGTGGGGCCCAGACGGCCCAGCTCTGCAGAGACGATGCTAACTTAGAGCGGGTGAGATTCGGTCCGCTGTCCCCAGGTCGACACCTGCTCAGCGGCCGTTTCCTCTGACTCCCGGTCACGTCAGCCTTCCTCCTACCGACACACACCTGCGGCCAGCGGCCCCCTCTCCTGGTTTCCTGGTGAGCTAGGGGAGCCCTGGCCGATTCTCCTTTGTGAGAATGGTGTCTTTAACCATTTGTGCATTGTGCTTCCAGGCACCTGATTCTTTTTTCTTTTTTGCCCTGGGCTCTGTCCTCTTGGCTTGTCTGCTCATGCCGTGATTC
>NW_005292245.1:0-569 GCF_000412655.1 Myotis brandtii
TAATACTTTCAACAATAAAGATAATTTTTAAAAAAATCTATATAATAATTTAATAATTAATGTCTCAATATCTATACCTGCTGTTTGTGCTCTGTAGCTTTAGTTATTTATCTTGTGTGGTACTAATATTTCTGACATTGTCTTGTAAGCTCCCTGTATATTTCTGCCATTCTTTATGCTCTCACAAATCCCGGCTAAATTCCCAAGAAACCTTGTGTAATGGAAATAATAATGAACTCTGAGAATCTAAGAGATTATGTGGTTTGTTTATGAAAACAATATTTTATATTCATAAAGACTTGTAGTTCTTACCATGACAGTTACTTAATATGGGAGAAAATAAATTTTCCTCCTTTATAAAATGAAATCTTTTGAGTAATTGTTGAGGGATTCAATGAAAATGTGTTTAGAATGTAAAAAATCTGATATTAATGATATAAGAAAAACTTAGGGCTTTAAAATATCTTTTATATTTTTATGTCCTTCAACCATGGGGCAAGGTTTAGGATATTTTTCACTTAATTCCAATCCATTGCCCTTGGTATTAAATACATTGTATGACTAAGATC
>NW_005292246.1:0-569 GCF_000412655.1 Myotis brandtii
TTATTGTTTGAGCTGGAGTATTCCTTGTTGTGGGGGCTGTCCCATACTTTGTAGGATGTTCTACCCATTACATTCTAATATAATCATCCACCAACCATCCACAGTTATACAAGCAACAATGTCTCCAGACATTGTCAGATGTCCCTCCACAAGGCAAAATGCCCTAACTCATACTGAGAACCACTGCTTTAAAAATATGAAATTAGAGAATGGTTTGGGCCATTATAGTACTTTAAATATTATTTTCATGGAAGATATTTCACTTTATAGAAACCTGTTAATAACAGGAATCAGAAATACAAAACACTCTATGGGGCATGTAGATAAGGTGGGTGGAAATCACCAGTGGGGACTGTGGTAAACTAAGGAACTCATGACATGCGCTCCAACTAAACAGGGGCTGCTGCCCTCACAGTGTTATTGTCAAGTATTGCAAGACTCAAATTCAGATCCAATGCTACCAATTCCTTTTTTCCTCCCAAGAAAAATGCATACATCTGATGATGCCAATTATTTAAATATTGGGAACTAATTTATTTTTAAAATTCTGTTCCAACCAAAATATATAT
>NW_005292247.1:0-569 GCF_000412655.1 Myotis brandtii
TCCATCCCTCCATTAATAGACAGGGCTAGATGCGGTGAGGGAAACAGTAACTATCTCAGCTCCCATGTAGAAAAAACAACTATCCAGAGGCCCCTCTCCCTGCAGGAGAACGAGTTCTCTGCACATCAATATTTCATGCACTGTCATCTGTGCATTATTTCACAAAGCAATCGAGGGGATGAGTTTATTTTAATTTTCAACCTTTCCACCGGAGACCCAGGTCTATAGTACCTGATGCTGGAGCTCAGCTGGCAATCATACAGATGTATGTGCTGATTTTTTGAGGCCAGGGAGCTATTTCCAGTTTTAACTACACACTCCCAATGTCTAATATTTATTCCTTACCCCAGGGACACCCAATCACCATCTATTTGTGCTGACAGAAGTGAACTCACTTCAGAATCCAATAAACAGTGATGCAATTGATTAGCAGGTCACCAGACCATCACTGAGTGCCACACTGGGGGATACAAAGCCTACAAACCGGGGTCACTGCCCTCATGAAACCTACAGGCCCCTGAAGAGACAAGATGAAAACACATGGACAGGGAAACAGTGGAGACTGCAAA
>NW_005292248.1:0-569 GCF_000412655.1 Myotis brandtii
TACTTACACATTTACTCAGGGAGGATGTACCTCAGATAATTTGTTTGTTTTTACCTCTTCTTTCCTGTTTGTTTCTTCCTTTCCTTATACATTTTCTGTAAAGTCCCAAGTTAGCAGTAACACAGATTTTAAAATCCTGATTCTTATTAAGATAGTCAGAACTTTGATTAAAAATTAATTTGTAGTCAAGTAAGGCTTGCTGCTTGCTGTTGCTGTACTGCAGCCACAGCCTTCTCCTCCTCCTCCCCAACCTCCTCTTCTCTTCCTTCATCTGTCATTTATGTGAAATCTCTTATTCAGTGCCTGAGCTAAGATTAGAATCCAGGTCTTCTGGTTCATAGGTCATTGGGTTTTTTTTCATTACAACCAACAGTTGAATACTGAAGCTCACTGATATCAGATATCATGGGTACATGTAAGAAGATAATTAGATGATTTTTTGTTTTAACTCACTTTCAAGGATGAGGTAAGTAATACAGTATTGATTTTCAGTAAGAAGAACTGGGCCATAGTATTTTGTGACAGTTGGGATCTCTTCTCAATTGTAAATAGTATTCTTTTTTTTTTTT
>NW_005292249.1:0-569 GCF_000412655.1 Myotis brandtii
ATATCTGATATCAATATTTACTATAAAAACTAAGACTAGATGTGACATTGGTATAAAAACAGGCAAAAAGATCAATGACACAAAAAAGAGAACCCATAAAAGACGCACATATGTGTAATCAACTGATTTTCAACAAAGGTGCTGAGGCAAATCACTGGGAAAAGGAACATCGTTTCAGTGAGTGGTGCCAAAACAACTAGATATCTGTAATGAAAAGAAAAAATGAACATACACCCCTACCTCACACCAAATATAAAAATTTATGTAAAATAGATAATACACCTAAATGGGAAAGGCAAAATAATTAACTTTCTAGAAGAAAATATAAAAGAATATCTTCACAATTTTGGCATGGTTGAACACACAGGACACAAAAAGCACCAACCACATATGAATAATTTGGACTTTATAAAAATAGATTTCTCATTATCAAAATATACCATTAAGTGAAAATTTAAGCCATAGACTAGGAGAAAATATTTATAACACATTTATCTTGAAAAGGATTTCTATCCTTTTAAACCCAAGAACAAGTTTCAGAACAAGTTTCTGAAATTATTAAATTTAGG
>NW_005292250.1:0-569 GCF_000412655.1 Myotis brandtii
AGTTGTCTCTTTCATTGAAAGCATAGTAGAGTTTTTAGCAATTGAAGACTCACCATCAATTATTTCTAGTACTTGTTTCCAAAGTAAGGACCAAGACTCAGATAGGAGAGCCACTCAAGACCTTAATACGAGATCTTACCTAGTAACTACATAGCAGCTAAGCTTTGCTCATCACTGCTCCGGGCTGGGGTTAAATCTTGTTCCATGAAACAGAAACTACATGCATTTCCCCCTTTCCTTCTTCCTCTATCTTGAATCTCAGCAATTCTCAGACTCCGGGGCCACATTCACTAATCTCATTATTTGACGAATTCTTTTTTGCTCACCATGAGCTATGTCACATTGACGTGTACCTCACGGATACCAGCTACACGACAAGCTGCCTGTTGGCCACTGAAGAGCCCAACAGCTTGTTTGGGGTCAATTCTCTATGCCTCAATGAGACCCCTCCAAACCTTGAAAGACAGCGCACAGGGGGAAGGACTCCTCAGAGAACACAGGAGCTTCTTCTTCTCTTTTTAAAATATATTTTTCTTGATTTCAGAGCAGAAGGGAGAGGGAGAGAGAGA
>NW_005292251.1:0-569 GCF_000412655.1 Myotis brandtii
AAAGTTAGAGAGTTGTTTGATTTCCTTTTATTTACTTTGAGGCAGAGAAATCTGGACTTAGGCTTCACAAGTACAAGCTGTAGTCAGTGTTTAAGTTGGTGAAATAATCTTTTGTCTCTGGGCTGCCTAAGCTTGGTGTGTAGAAGCTACATACCAGAAATCCATGTTTTCATTAGATTTTTTTCAGGATTTTGATCCTGACATGAAGTCCCTTAAAGATCTTTAATTATGCAAGTACAGATTCTTATACTTTAATATGAAGATATATGTGTTGATTTCATTAAGATTTAGCTATATTAGCATATAATTTTTAAAATTGCAACTATTCATTAGAATATATGCAGAATATATCTTCTTAGAGATTATTTTGGGAGAAGAAATAGTCACTTTATATGAATAATGAAAGTACCCCATTTGCATTGAAATATATATATATCAATTTGTTTAATGGGGTTTAGAGTGAGATTGGAAATTCAGAGGAGGAGGAAGGGACATGATCCCTTCCGTTTGCTTCCTGTTTCTAATCAGAAAGGAAACATTTCCATTCCTTTGCATTTATACCCCTGTTT
>NW_005292252.1:0-569 GCF_000412655.1 Myotis brandtii
TGCAGACAGTTAACTGTACCAACTGCTGAGACCAAGAAAAAACCATAGAAATGCGAAGAGGGAGAACTGACAGATATTATTAGCAGCTGCTCTGACTCATTAAACCAAAGATGACAGTTCACCGAGTGGTGACTCTGTTTTCAGGTAAATTCCAAGGCAACGAAGCACAACCCTACTTAAGTCTCTAACCACTGCTAAGTGTCTCCTTTGCGGGCTCTGCCCCCTCCACCCTCCCTCAAGGGGGAGGCGGCTCCCCAAGGTGCTGCTCCGGCCCTTGCCTAGGCTTATTTCCAGCACTGCTGCTAGACCATATGGCGCCTTTGTGCAAATTAGAAAAAGGCACCCCTTTCTGAAGACATGTTATCACCAACCCCTAGAAAGAGTCCTAGTCTTCATACAAGTCTCCAGTGGCTCCGATGGAGCGGCCCTCCCTGGAGTTGCTCAGTGCACTGGCTGCCCAGCTGTGAGCGGCTCTGCATGGTTCTCTACCTGTGCAGTTAAACACCATGGATTCAAATATTACCCTAGACCTGTGGTCGGCAAACTGCGGCTCGGCAAACCGCAGCTCA
>NW_005292253.1:0-569 GCF_000412655.1 Myotis brandtii
CCCAGGCGCCTGTGAACACGGTACACAGTAAGGAGTTCGGCTCTAGAACAATCCTTGGCTCGTTTCTACTGTTTCACTCCTCTCCTTTCCCTCCCTTACCCCTCTCCTGCCTCCCGGCTGGGGTTGGGGGTCCCTCAGACTGCGTGTCGGGTCCCAGGGTTTGCCATGAGGACTTGCCGCACTCAGAGCAGCAGTCGCGCTCAGCTACGAGGCGTTGCATCTGAGGGCTGCACGTTGAAATCAGCCAAGGAAGGGACGCGGAGGGCAGAGTCCAGGAGAGACGGGCCAGCCTCAGCGGGCTCTCCAGTGGAGCTGCAGTGAGCGCGAGTCTCCCAGCAATGATGTGTGACAGCACGGCTGAGTTTGCCCACCAGGGAAGCTCACCGAGTTTGAGGGCCAGGAATTTCCCTGCAGGTCAGTCATGTGGGCACCGAATGCTCATGGCCTGACCTTAGCCTCCTCTGGAGGTCGAGCTGATAGGGCGTGGCCCGGGGCTCCAGCTGGTCTCCACAAATCACAGTGTTAGCCTAGGCCCGTGGTCGGCAAACTCATTAGTCAGCAGAGCCAAA
>NW_005292254.1:0-569 GCF_000412655.1 Myotis brandtii
GTTTCAATTGCACTGTACGTGTGTGCCAAACTCAGAAGTTATGAAAATAGAAAAATAACTTATCATTTATTTCCTGCTGATTCAAACTCGATGGCATATCCCCCTTCATTAAGACGATAGCCTCACATTCGTGTATTTCTTCTCAGGAAGACTCCTGGCGACTCGGTCTGCCATAAAGATGACCCAGCCATGCTTGCCCGGCTACCAGAGGCAGCTTGCTTTCGCCAGGAAATTCATCATTCAGCAGACACCGCAGTCAGCATCGGGATAAAGGGACTGTACGTCAGTGAGCACGGTGAACTCCCATGTCCATGAACACTGACATTTAAGGACGTAGGACGTAGGATGCCCTGAGATTTGACTGAAAGAAGCATTTGCCTCCAGGTCAGCGGGAAGGGGCCGGACACACATGTGAAAGGCTGAGGGGTTGCAGGGGAGATGCCATCAGCCGCTGCGGCGAGTGGCGAGGCCTGGTCTCTGCATCTGGGCAGTTGATATGCAGATGGAGCGCTTCTGCCCAATTAGTTTGGCGCCTGCTCAGGCCGCAGCGATGTCAGTGCGAAAGCTCC
>NW_005292255.1:0-569 GCF_000412655.1 Myotis brandtii
GCCATGGACTATCTGCAACCAGAGTGGCCCAGGCTGTGGGAACAGCCAGAGCAGTAGCTGGTACGGTAGCAGGTGATACCTCTGAGTAGCAGCAGGAGTATAACAGCATGAAACGCAGAGAAAGAGACGAGGTCAGAGAGGCAGGCGAGAGCCAGGTGATAAATGCCGCACCTCATAAGCCATCGCCAGGTGTTGTTTTTCTAAGTGTTCCGGAAAGCCTGGGAAGTGCTATGGCCCAATTTACATTTAAAGAGATAAATTTGGGCTGATATATGAAGAGAAAATTATACGAAGGCAAGGTAAAAGCAGGAAGACAGGAAGCTACAGCAGTGGTCCAGGCAAGAGTTGATGGTGAAGCAGAGAGGTGGCAAGTGAGATAGTGGGAGTTTTGATGCCGAAGTGATGTAGATGCTATCCCACAAAAGGATTTGCTAATGGAGTTTGGCCTTTAGGACACCTAACACATAGAGGCAGGTAATCAAAAAGTTACAATCAGAAGAGTTTTATAATCCATGGTTGAAGCTAGAATTAAAGGTAGAATTAATGCTCATTATATATAAATTCTTTTC
>NW_005292256.1:0-569 GCF_000412655.1 Myotis brandtii
GGCATGTGCCCTGACCGGGAATTGAACTGTAACCTCCAGTATCATAGGTAGACCCTCAACCATTGAGTCACACCAGCTGGGCTGGGCTGCTCATTTCTTTACAGTGTCAGTGTGGTCATTAGCCAAGATTTACTGAAGTCTCCTATGATAGTTCAGGCACAGGAGAAACTGAATTCATCCAGTTTAAAGAAAAAATTTTAATGTCTTAATAGGTAGGGAACATTGTACTTCAGAATCCAAGTTAGTGCTACAGAGGGATAATAGATTCCAATCAGACACACCTAGATTTAGCTACTTGTTCTTCTCTATACAACTGTGCTATCTTTCTCCCAAGACTGTAGGGAACATTAAATGAGATTATACCAATCAAAACTTAGCTTGAAACAAAATATGAGCATGGACCTTAGAGAGAATACTATTATAGTGATTCTACCTGAATGGTATGTTAAGTAAATGTACGAGGGGTACAGTGAGAATTCCTTTAAGAATGTGGAAGTAAAAGAAATATGATTGCCTTTTGAGAGTTAAACTTCACAATCATCACATAGTAGATAAAAACAGTCTCTCCT
>NW_005292257.1:0-569 GCF_000412655.1 Myotis brandtii
TTAGTCCATCTGCCAGAAACACAATTTGGATCCAACTGTTCTTCTGAATTTTATACTTCAGACATGGCTAAAAATTTTAAAACAAGGCTAATAAGATTTGCTTATGTCTGTATATATGTTTATGTATATATGTTATAAATATGTAATGTTTTTCTAGCTACAGATAGTATTGCTGAAATTAATTTGTTGACTTCTATTTAATTGGCTTAAAGAAAAGTAAGCATTTTCAAGTATACGCTCAGAAATATAGAAAGTAAACCAAATACATTTCAAATTTACATGATCTGGAATAAAGTTTGATAAATAAAAGCTAGTTTTAATTTGTTGATTTAATAATATTAGGCATGTCTTCAAAAATTGTCAAAAAATAATCTATTATGAATAATTGTTCAAAATTGATAATATACTGAGGCATTGATTACTAAATGTAAGTTTATCTACTTTGGCTTTTTAATTTTTTGCAGAGAAACAGAAGATATTTAAGTCTATTAAGAAACATGGTTTTGTGCCACACTGAAAAATTTACTATGTGGGCATGGGTGGCCCATATACTAACTACTGATGAACCA
>NW_005292258.1:0-569 GCF_000412655.1 Myotis brandtii
CTGTCTCTAGTAGGTTTTACATCCTGCACTGTGTTCAGAGAACACCAGAGTTGAGTATTGGAAACAGAGAGAGCTGCCTGAGTGAGAATAAAGTTGTTAAATCACTTCGCCAAAAACCAGCTACTCTTTTGCCTGCTCTGTGCACACCAGAGCTGTTCCCTCGTTGAGCTAGTGGCCTCTAAATCATGTAGAGAACTTTTTAAAAAACATAGATGCTAGACCTTACCCCTGGAAATTCAATTTGCAGATAAGGGGTCATGCCCCAAATCTGAATTTTTAAAAAACTTCCCAAACAATTTTGAATCTTAGCTGGGTTTGGAACCTGTCCTAGCCTAATGCTTCACAAACTTTATCGTGCATAAGAATACCATGGAGTGCTCATTAAAATTCCAACTCCTGCCCTGCCCTGAGATTTTGATTCAGTGGGTCAGATTTGGGGTGGAGCGTGATTATTTGAATTTCTAGCAAATTTCTGGATGATGCTTATAACCTTTATGGACAGTCATTTTCTTGTGTCCAGGGAAAGGTAAAAGGTCTGCTTTTCCTTTACTTTTTCTTTTTCTCCTTTT
>NW_005292259.1:0-569 GCF_000412655.1 Myotis brandtii
GGACCTGACATTTTAATTCATTCTGTCCAGAGTTGACAAATTAACCAAATTGTGCACATATAGTTAAAGTAATCACTCTTTGTGGCAGTGATGACAGTAAACAAATAGAAATGGGCCAGCCGTTGCTGATTAACTGTTGTGTCTTCTGTTTAGTGTTCTTGAACTTCCTGCTTATGAAAGGGATTTGTCATTAAAGAGTTGCCGCTTTGTTTAATGAGTGTAATGGGGAAGCCTCAGAGGGGAAGTAAACTGGATTACCTAATTACCTGAATTATGCTAATTAGCCTGACATGGCAAAGTCCCTCCCCTTCTGCAGAACCCACAGTCATCTCCACTCAAATTAGGAGTTTCAGCTCCCAAATCCTCATGGATGCTAATCTCATCTGCAGTTAGTCTCTACTTCGTTTGACCTCTAGAGGGCGATCCTTCCTAGGATCTGATTCTATGGGAAAGCTGAGAAATTAACCAAATCCCAGAGGTGGAAAGCAGTCATCTCATGTGATGACTATGACAGGGAAAACCTATCACTGCTCTCAAGATACCCATGACACACCCATCACCTGAGTCTT
>NW_005292260.1:0-569 GCF_000412655.1 Myotis brandtii
TCAGAGCCAAGACTCAAACTATAAGAGAAGGTTTATTAGAAAATCACAGAGGTGGAAGTGAGTGGTAGAAGAAATGCAATGAGGAAACAAGTTGCAGAGGCAAAGGAAGGTGCCCTTGGAGCTTAGAAGAGAGAAGGGTAAAGGTAATGCCTCTCAGGGGAAAAGAGGAGGACTGGAAAGGCGCAAGCATACTCCCCAGAGGGAGAGCATGCTTAATAACTCTTCATAGAAGTTTACAGTGTAGAGTTATGCTGGGAATTGGAGAAGAGCTAAGGGAATTGTTTATTTTTAATTTAAAAACTTTCCAAAGTTTTGGAATTATTTCTGTGTACCAATATTATTTTTTCAAATTAAAAAATAAAAGAATATACATACAAGTCTTTGGATTAAATGCTGAAATCTAGTTTTTTTAACTTTGTAAAGAACTGTGTATAAGACAAAGCATATGTATAATTTAACCTTTTCATAATTTCCTGATAGTACTCACGTACACAAAGAAATATAGATGATTACTGTGCAAGCAACGTATGATAACTGAAGGAAATAAGAATACACCTCTAGCCCAGTCG
>NW_005292261.1:0-569 GCF_000412655.1 Myotis brandtii
GTGTGTGTGTGTGTGTGTGTGTAAAAGCAAAGTCACAATGGCATCTGAAAGTCATTCACCTGCATGAAGATATGTATTAGGTTTTGCATTGCCCTTGATGATTTCTCATGTCTAATTCTCCTTCACCTTATAGAAACCTCAAGATTCTTTTTTTAACAAGAATACAAGTAGAGAAAGACTCCATAAATGCTCTCTGGAAAAAGGAGAGCATAATTAACCAACTGCTTAACTTACTAAATACACAAAACATAGGCAAGCATTGCCAATTCTGTTCTTCTTTTAAAGTAACTAAGAAATTGGATTGTGGTAGAGATAACAGTAGTATAATTCATCATTCTTAGAAGATAAGGTATTTTAAAACATAGCTTCATTTTGTGGAATTCTGTGTAATGAAGATCTCAGTGTATGATATAAGTTTGCAAACCTGCAGGTCTTCTTTAAAGAAATAAAAAATCATTTAAAAATAATATATAGGTTAATTGGAGAGCAAAATGCAAAAGAAAAAATTATAACATTCTTAAAAGTGAACATAGAGACTACCTCCAGGAGCTCAGGAAAAAAAAAAAAAA
>NW_005292262.1:0-569 GCF_000412655.1 Myotis brandtii
TCTGAATGTCCCTAATGCTAATGACCTTGATCTCCCCTGCATTTTAATCATCCCTTCCCATGGTGTGGCAATCAGACATCTCTTTGGCTGCAATTATAAAACCAAACAACAAACAAATGAACAAAACTCGGACTTTCTGTGGCTTGCAGAAAGGTTCCTTTTTCTCTCATAATAAGCAAGTGAGGAGCATGTGAGCAGTTTGTCATCAAGGACTCAATATCTTCAGCCTCTCTAGCCCACCATCCCCAGCACATTGACTTGGCAACTCATGTTGTCAGAATGTCACCTGCATCTCCAGGTATTATGCCTGGATTCAATGTAGGGAGAGGGAATGCCACACCAACTGAATCCCATTAAGTCAGAAAAGAAAAAGTTTCTCCCAAACCTGAGCAGATTCACTTACGCCTCTTTAGTGGCAACTGTGCCACCTGCCTCTTTCTAGAAGTAAAAGATTTTGGGACTATTGCTTCCCTGAACAATGTAAGCTATCCAAGGAAGAATCAATTAAAACCTTACACAATAGGTTGGTGATGGTCTGGGTTGGCGGGAGGGGCCAAGGGAGAGGTAGA
>NW_005292263.1:0-569 GCF_000412655.1 Myotis brandtii
AATTCCTATATGCAGTTGGTCTCTTGAATTTTCTTTGGAGTAGCTTTACCATCCTTCTAATTCCTTCCCTAATGATTCAAATACATCTTTGATAAGTATTTATTCTGTATTTGAATGAGTCATGCTTTTACATTTGAAAATTTTACTTTTAAGACTACTAACGTAAAAAGTACACTCGGACTTTATATTGCTGCCTGGGAAAGAAACATTTCCAGTCTCAGCCATCACTGGTAATGTTCAGGATGAATTGATTTTCACTATTCCAAAAGATTTTCAGATTTTGAACTCTTAATAGAGCACGGCCAATGCAAACACACGTCACACAAAAAAGTTCAGATGATTTATAACAATATTTCTTTATATTAAGTCTACCTATAAGAGATCTGAGTATATACCATTAATATACTTAATTCAACTCACCCTGGCTGGTGTTGATAAGTGATTAGAGCCCCAGACCCGAAAGGGTCATGGGTTCGATTCCTGGTCAAGGGCATAGCTGAGTTGTAGGTTCTGCCCTGGCCCTGGTCGGGGTCATATGGGAGGCAACCAATCCATGTGTCTCTCTCACA
>NW_005292264.1:0-569 GCF_000412655.1 Myotis brandtii
TCTATAAAAGGAAGGCTCATTCTTGAGGCAGGACAGGTAAGAGCAGGGATCCTGGACCCAGACTGCCTAGCTTTGAATCCCTGCTTTGTCGCTTATTTGCTGTGTGGCTTTGGGCAAGTTACTTAACCACTCAGAGCCTGTGAACTGATGGTTATATTGGTACTTAGCTGACAGAGTTGTTGGGAGGATTAAATGGGTCAATAGTTATAAAGTGCTTTGAACACTGGCTGGCCCAGATCGAGGATAGATAAATATGATCTGTAGTTATGATTGCTCTTGTTGAGGTCCTGGCAAGACTCATCAGGCCATTTCCCGGCTCTCTGGGCACACGGCTGGCCCTCATTTCCAGTCACCCATGCGGCCATGGTCACGTGGCTGAGTTCTAACCCACGGAATGTGGATGGAAGTGAAGTGACCATGTCCAGGTCTGAGCCATGAAAACCTTCCATCTGAGGTTCTCCATGTCTGTCCCCCTCTGCGGTTCCAGCACAGATGAGCTTGGCGCCCCCGAAGCCAGGTGCTGAGGATGGCACAGCCACAAGATGGAGGCAAATGAAAAATTACCTTCA
>NW_005292265.1:0-569 GCF_000412655.1 Myotis brandtii
TGTTTTTATTAGTTTACAAGCTGTCCAAAAGGATAAATTTCTATTTCTGGCTGTAAATAGAAATGTTAACACTCCAGAAAGGTAACTAGGAACTGTTGTAACTAGGGGTGTCTTGGGCTTAAGCATTATCTGGTTTGTTCTCTCTCCTATGCATGCATCAGGCCTGTCTTTTTGGCTTTAATTCCTGCTCTTCCTTTACATGTAATAAACACTCTAGCCAAGGAATAACCACTAGTTCCATGCAAGGTCACAATATGTCCTCAGCATGAAATGCCCTCCTACTCTATCTCTGTAGGTCCCCATCTAAATATCCCTCAAGTGTTTGCTCAAATGCCTTCCTGGTCTGCCATTCCTCTGACCCTCCCAGAAGCACTTGATTAGAACATTTTTACAGCACACATTCCTTTCTTCTTTGCATTAGTTTCTGGAGGTAGGGAAGTAGAGCTTTCTTTTTAAGAAGTAGATTGTAAGACTTCCAGCTAGGAGTAATAAACAGGTGATTTTAAACAATTCCTTTGAATTAATGGTGACACAAGCTGAGTTTCAAATGTAGGGGATGGGGGGAGGGG
>NW_005292266.1:0-569 GCF_000412655.1 Myotis brandtii
TGAATGTGTAACAGAGAACGTGTAACAAATGAGACAGATCAGTCAACAAATGGTGCCGATACAGAAGTTCACTCTGTTTAATACACTGGAGTAAGTTCCCACGCATTTAAAGGTTCATCATTTTTACGCACACCATAAAAACAAAAATAAAATGCCCTGTGCGTGCACTAAGGTTTTATCGGGAGAAGGGAGTGACTTCTAAGCCCAGGAACCACAGGGAAAATGAGAGAGAAGCCCCGACCAGGCTGGCCTTTACTGATGCTCATTCTTGCTCATCTGTGTTTAAGCACTTAGTCCACAGTATCTCATGCACCTTCCGACCCTCTGGGTACTGCTAGGCTCATTTTCAAAGATGCTAAGTAACTTGCCCAAGATCACACAGGCAGGGGCAGAGCCCAGCTTAATTCCCGGGGCTGCCCTCCCACCGCCAATGCTCTAATCCTCTGTTGTGAGGCCTCCTTCATGCAATGTAAATAGGGTTAAAGGGCAAAGTTCACTCACTCACTCATTCAGCATGTGTTTAGTGCATTCCCACTAAGGCAGTGGTTCTCAATCTTCTGGCCCTTTAA
>NW_005292267.1:0-569 GCF_000412655.1 Myotis brandtii
TAACATTTTTGGTGAAAACAGAGATTTGGGACATAATTGTTTTTCACGCCCTAATATTTCTGTAAAACCACTTTGCAGTTCAACTTCTCCCTCTATTTAATCCTTTCATTACTCCCCTGTCAATATTGACCCCAAGAATATTGCCTGCAGTTCCTCCGGCATGCAGACGTGTCCCCGAATCTGCACTGCACCCTGGCGGAACCTGCCCTGCAACCCCTTCCCTTACTATCTCCATCTACAGCAGTTCTCCAAAGAACCTCCTTTTCTAACTCCCCACTTCTTACAGTTACCCTGTCATATCATCCTGTTTACTTCTGTATGTTGTCTAAACATGTTCATAGCTGCCTCCTGCTGCAATTTAGGGCATCTCCAAGCATCTCTCTTCTGCCCCGTTCCCACAAAGCCCTTATCTTTACCTGCTGTATATGCAGCTTAGATGGAAAGTGGTAGGATGAGGGACTAGGTGCTGCACCCTATCCTCACAAGTGGTAGTTGTAATGTAAGTAGTTGGGTGCATGAATCTTTAAAATTCAGAGTAGCCCTAGCCAGTTTGGCTCAGTGGATAGAGT
>NW_005292268.1:0-569 GCF_000412655.1 Myotis brandtii
CTGGCACTGCTCTGTCGCTGTGACAGCACTTACCCCATTTCCCAAACAGGAGACGCAAGCGCAGGGCAGGCAAGGGCTCAGCCCCCGGGCTGCACAGGGAACGAGGGACAGGCCAAGAGGCAGTCACGGGGCTGGGCTTGGCGTCCACTGTGGACTCCCCACCCTGTGGCTGCCCGATGGGTGGCCCGGAGCCCATTCTCCATTCTCTCCACGGCAACCTCGCTGTCCTCGTCCCCTCAGCCGGGTGGGCGCGACCCTTTGACCCGAGAGCCACCAGCCTGAAGAAGTTCTTTGTGGACGAGCACAGGGCCGTGCAGGTTCCCATGATGAGGCAGAAGGCTCGCCACCGCCTCCTGCACGACCCCGAGCTGCAGTGCACGGTGCTGCAGATGGAGCACGCCGCCAGCGCCACCACCTTCTTCGTCTTCCCCCAGCGGGGCCAGCTGGGGCAGCTGGAGGACGCCCTGCTGCCCGAAACGCTGATCAAGTGGGACAGTCAGCTCAGGACCAGGTAGCGCGCACAGCAGGGCCTGGGATGCGGCTCCTGCCTCCCCTCAGTGATGGTCCCC
>NW_005292269.1:0-569 GCF_000412655.1 Myotis brandtii
TCTCCCCCTTCCTTTTTCTAAGATCAACAAACAGATCCTTGGGTGAGGGATAAAATTATAAATAAATAAACATTTTAAATATTGTTGGAGGAGTGTCCATCTTTGCAATCCCACATCTGATATGTAAAACGTGCAAAGGCGATGCTTGCAATAGATCCATAGGTTCAACCACAGGGCAGAGCCCTACCAGCTTGGTGGTGCCAACGGCTGTGAAGACACCTGCCCCTTACCATGAGCTGGGGAATACAGACCGCAGAAATGTGTGTGTACATGTGTGTTTGTGTGTGCTGTGCACGCATGTGGCTGCCTGTGCGCATACATGTGTGTCTGAGTGTGTGCGTGTGTGTGTGCAGATCCAGCTCTGAAACCCGCTCTAGGAGGTGTGACCTCCCGTGTAGGTCATGCTGCCGGCAAGTGCCAGCGCGGGCCCAGCCCCACCTGGCTCTGAGGACAGAGGCGAGGGGGTGAGTGTGGCTGTGCTACGTCAGAGGCAGGACTGGTGCTATCCACGCCAGGCATCCTGGGATTGCGAATGGTCAACTCATGGAGTCCTGAGCAGTAAAGAAACA
>NW_005292270.1:0-569 GCF_000412655.1 Myotis brandtii
CTCTCTCTAAAAATCAATGGGAAAATATCCTTGGGTATTTAAAAAATATTATACAAAAACTACCAATGAACTCAGGGTGTTGTTTTTGTCTATTTTTTGCAAGTATGTATGTATTTATATATATTTGACATATTTCTAACATTTATCAAAACAGGGTTAGGAAAACTGCAAATGAAGTTAGTCACACACACAAAAATCAGTGCTCACCTAAATATTCTTCCTGAAAAGCTCTTTCCCTTGGAGATCTTCCTTCCCATGCACAGATCTCAGACTATGCCAAAAGCATTTGTATTTTAACAAAGAGAAAATATATCACTTGTCTGTAATAAATAATATGCTTTTAAGGATATTAGCAGAAAGAGAATTTTGCTAAGCCTTTGTAAAACAAGTTTTCCTAGTATCCTTAAAATCACAAAATATAGAACCAATACTGTTCTGTCAATTCCTTTGACCAAGAATGCCTATATAGAGGCCAGGATGTGAAATTAAATAAGTGTTTGGAGCGACATAAATAATACATAATTCACTCTTCCTTCATACATGACCTTATCATTCAACATCAAAAAAAA
>NW_005292271.1:0-569 GCF_000412655.1 Myotis brandtii
GGGGCCCTCATTTGTAGTGTTTGCCAATTTGCATATCACTATGACCAATTCCAAGCTACCAGCATGATGCTACTAAATGCAGAGTTGGGAAGACATGCATAGAATCCACGTTCATTATCAGATAAGAAATAATCACCCACTAGGCTCCAACACCCCACTAGGCCCATCTTCTACTTCCTCCTCCCTTCTCCTCTTCCTCCTCCCCTCATATTCCTCCAGGAATTTTCCATTGTCCCTGTCTGTGAGGATGGTAACCTCCACAGTGAGCATAGAAATTGCAACTATTCTTATTGTTTTAATTAAAATGAGTTGCCAGTTCACTTCTGTCCAGCAGCCTTTCACCCTGGCCAGCTGCCCATTCTTGTGGCCCACGAGAGTAGATTATATGTATCAGCTTCTTAGTGAGCTTTGTCCTCTCCTAAATCCCTGTCTCTGATACCCACAGCATTAGAAGGCATGATTTGTTCCTCTTCTTCACAGAAAACCCTGAGCACAAAGATGCCATGGAAGGGGGAGTTACTGAGCAACAAGAATGGATGTGGGTAGAAACATGCAGTGAACAGATGTCC
>NW_005292272.1:0-569 GCF_000412655.1 Myotis brandtii
CCTTCCTCTCTCTAAAATCAATAAAAACATATTTAAGATTTTTAAAGAAAGATGCTCTGGATCCAGTGAAGGGAAGGGAAATTGTATATATATGACTATAATCACACAAAATAGAAAGAAAGGAGCCTCCTAAGTTAAGATTTTAAGGAAGCTCGGAGAAGAGTGATATCAACTCCATCTGGAGGAAATGAGAAAAACCTTCAGGGGCAACATGGTCTTTGAGAAGGCCTTTGAAGGGTTAGTGGGATTTGAACATGTGGAGAAGCAGAAGGAAATTTTCAGGAAGTAGAGGAGTAAGGTATTGCAAGAATGTACAGGGTGTAACCATGTAGGGCTCTCCACACATATTGTAGTTCTCATCTCCTGGCAGGCACATAGTAGGACTGTACATCCCTGCCCATTTGAAGTTTGTCATGGCTTGCTTTAGTCAATGAAATATGATCAGAAGTGATGTACTTTATTTCCATGCAGAAAGATCACACAGATGACCCAATTCCCTGTCCTGCCAGTGTTCATAGAAGCATGAGTCAAAGTGGAACTTCCATCAACCTGGGCCACTGACTGTTTAA
>NW_005292273.1:0-569 GCF_000412655.1 Myotis brandtii
AAAAAGTAAGATTATCCTGGATGAGGGTGGGCCTGAAAGCCAGTGGCAGGTGTCCTTATAAGAAACAGGAAAGGAGAAGATGGATGGCCTTGTGAAGAGGGAGGCTGAGTGTGGAGTGATTCGTCTACAAGCCAAGGCCCACCCGGAATTGCCAGTAGACACAGAAATCGGGAGAAGCCTAGAAATGATTCTCCCTCCAAGCCTTGGGAAAGAACAAAACCCTGACAACACCTTGATCTTGGACTTCTGGCCCCTAGAACTCTGAGGGAATATGTTCCTAGTGACTTAAGACACCCAAGCTGGAGTGATTTGTTAAAGCATTCCCAGGAAACTAACGCACCGTCTAAGTTACCCTTTCCTGTTAGGTGTATAGACCATTGTAAACTGCTAACACCAGCAAACCATTAAAAATTACTTTTCATTTCATTCTTGCAAGGAAATAAAATCGCCCCAATGCCTCCTCTAGATTGTTACTAAAGAGGATAAAATTTGACAGGGAAAATGGGGAGGGGACAAGAGTGTAGATGTTCCATTATGTGTCACCAATAAGAAAACACTCTGTCATCATA
>NW_005292274.1:0-570 GCF_000412655.1 Myotis brandtii
AGGTCAGTGTGTCCCTTTTTTCACCCTGGCCCTTTCTTCCACGCTCTCGTTCTCCTATCTGACTTGGTTGTCATATGCAGTCATCTCTCCACACCCGCTGATGACCTAAAGGATGCTCAGGGGCTTCCTCTTCTGCCATCTGAATCCGCGGGCTCCTGATCAGCTGGTCACCTGGGAAACGCCGGCTGAGGGGCCTGTTTTCAGGATGGCATTATTTCTTCCTCAGAGGGAGCTAGAGGGGGGCTTCCTGACAGCCAGATCCCAGCAGGAGGAGGGCTTTACTAAAAGAGGCTCCGCCCAGCACCAGCAGCCTTGATTCTCTTGCAGTTTCTTTATCACCTTAGAGGCATCCACACATTTTTGTCCCTAGAGGCAACTTCTGTGGCCAGCTTGACATTTTGTACCCAAAGGTGGGGAAGTGGGGATGAGTTCCCCCACCCCAAATGGATCCTCCGCCAGTCTCCTTATATTCATCCCCCCTTTCAACCCCCGACTCCCACCTGCCGCCTCTGAGCCCAGAGCCCTGTGGCTCTGATGAGCTTAGCCTTTCCACTCTCCACCCTCCACCCC
>NW_005292275.1:0-570 GCF_000412655.1 Myotis brandtii
TATTTAATAATGAATGCTAATAAAATAAATATTGTTTAAACCATGGAAGAATGAGAATCAATTATTCTATTCCTGTATAGTTCCTTGGGCTAGGCATACTAATTAGTTAATAAATTTACCCCTTTATCTTTTTTAGCTTTAAATAAACTCTCATCATCAAGTGGATGTTCAGAATACTAAACTTTCCTGAATAAATAACTCCATATTTTTTTCAAATCTTTGAAGGTAGCAACATGTAGATTCTTTGTACGATTAAAAAGTATAAGGGAAGACTAATGCCCCAAAAGCAAGTGGAAGAAAATAATAGGTTCTTGTCACTATGTCACATGTAGGTCTTGGCTGTCATTAGTCCCATTGTGATGATATTTTTGCCCCTTAAGTATTTAATTTCCAACTATTCTAATTACAGAACTTCATAACATCCATGTTTGAGATGAACTTCCTTGGCATCTAGGACTGCCTTGAGTTGTCTCAGATTCAGACAGCCTTGGAGACCATACATGAGTAGAATGGTTTAACCCTTTAGTTCACAGCTGATTTAGGCAATACCCAGTTGTTTAGAAGTTTTTT
>NW_005292276.1:0-570 GCF_000412655.1 Myotis brandtii
GACTGAATAGTGACTCGCCTGGCTCTTACATTCAACTGTAAACTCCTTAAAGGTAAAAGTTCAGTATTATGAGTCCTGTTATCTGAACAGTGCCTTACACATTACTTGGTAAGCATGTATTCAAAGATTTGTGAATGGATGATGAAGGGAAGAAAAGGAAAGAAAAGAGAGGGAAGGAACAGAAGGAGAGATTACTTAACTTGGTGGCTCATACAAGGTCCCTGGTGCTTAACTAATTCAACCTGCTCTTACTTTGAAATTAAAATGCACTCAAAGTTCTATATGCCCTTTCAAAATACTTATTGCATTTAATAATATCTATTCCTATACCTGGGAGAAATTCACACTACTAATGTAATAATATTTTATTGTAGTACACAGTTACATGCTGCAATATTAGGCAATCACACCAAGTGCTTACAGAAGTACAATATATTTATTCCAGACATCATTTACAGCATCCTGAACATACTGTCTCACATGCAAGACAACCCTCAAATATCCTTCCATTTGAAGTATAATATTTGAGAGACGCAAATATTATTATGCTCCTCTTTTCTACTATGGACA
>NW_005292277.1:0-570 GCF_000412655.1 Myotis brandtii
TCTTTATTATATAGGATATACTTTGTAGCATCTTTCTCTATGTCAGACTCCCTATACCATAACTGTGTACTCTTTTCAACAACAACAAAATCACTGAAGGCCCAAAACTCAGGGATTTAAAAAGTGGGGAAGAGGGCATCACTAGACTTATGGCTTATTTAGAGATTCCTCCTATAAGCCCAGTATTGTGGGTCATAAGGATATGATCCCAACTCCTGTTTCCTACTCATAGTCTACTAGTAAACACCAGAGAACCAGGATTATCTACTTGGACACTGAACACATCATATACTTTCCCCCCTGCATTCTGGCTGTGGCTCTTGTCTAATGGATAGCATAACCCCACCACATGTATTCCTACACACCTAATTAGAACCCAGCATCTTCCATGAAGTATTTTCCTGATGGTATATAACTCTTCTCCCTTACTCATCCCACAAACACTATGGTGGAACCTCTCTCATAGTTCCTGTGCTCTTCAGGGCACAAGTGATTCAGTGAAGGCAAGAGCCCATAGAATTCATTTCCCTGTAAACCTTTTCTACCCTCATCTCAATCTAGCCTGCAGGG
>NW_005292278.1:0-570 GCF_000412655.1 Myotis brandtii
ATCGGCTCCCCCCACCCCGATCAGGGGTGGGGCCAGCCAGCCAACCTCCCAGGGCCCCTCACCCAGGCCAACCTGTCCAGCCCAGCCCCTGATTGGCCCGATTGGGGCCGGGCCGGCCAGACTCCACCTGTACACGAATTCATGCACTGGGCCTCTAGTAAGCATATAACTCATTGAGTAAAGTAACACTTCCTTTTTGCTTGTCAACAATTCTGTTCAATTCAACGATATTAATGTTTTAGTCACTGGTCTTAGAGGTTGACCAAAATATGGTTTCTTGCAAATCTTAAAAACTATTTCAGAGTTAATGTAATATGGACTTTAATAAAATCCTTGATTACTAATGCATTTTAATCCTTGATTACTAATGTATATGTGGTTATGCATAAATATGCAAATATATGCATATATATCTAAAACCAGGTTTAAGAAATCTTAAGGACACCATAAATTCTGTCCAAGTTTCTCTTGTTGAATTGTCTGTTAGAAAGCTTAGAGCCAGCCCTGTCCTGTGTGGCTCAGTTGGTTAGGTGTTTTCCTGTGCTCTGAGAGGTCACTGGTTTGATTCCT
>NW_005292279.1:0-570 GCF_000412655.1 Myotis brandtii
ACGCTCCATCCACTGAGCCAAACCGGTCAGGGCATGGTTTGCCTGTTTTTGAAAGAAGATGTGCAAAGCCCTGGCCTTGTGTTGCTCATGTACACCAGAGGAATTTGCAAAACAGATGACCTACTTACAGAACTCCAGCATTCACTCAGCTATGTCCCTTTATCTTCCTTGCAGAAACTGCTTCCTGAAGCTTAGAGCCTTACTGGCAATGTGTATTAGACTCCCTTCAGTTTCAGGATATATTCCTATATATACCTAAGAATTTAGTTTATGATTTGTCCTGGAAAAATCCATGTAAGAGTCGCACACTGTTTACAATAGCTCCTACTAAGGATCCCCGTTACTAGGAGCTATGGAGAAGGGAATTCAAGGGCACAGTGGTTCTATTTGACATCCACAGCTCTTACCAAGTGCTCTGCACAAGGCCAAGCAGCAAGTAAGAGGCAGACCAGGGCCCTTCCATCAGATCTCTTACTTCTGTTTCAGTTTGATTACAACACAGCTGCCACAGGAGCATTAAGGCTCCCTCTCCACCTCACCTATAATGCATGCATGCACACACATGCCCAC
>NW_005292280.1:0-570 GCF_000412655.1 Myotis brandtii
GAATTGAGGAGGATGGGGTGGCTGAAGAAGCATGTAAGTCCTTTCCTTCAGTGATCATCGCTATACAAGGAGATGTCTGGTAGCTGCACCCCACGCCCAGCAGGACTTAGAGATAGCTTCTTGTTGTTTTCCTCAGGGGGGAATCATGGGCATTGAGATCAACTGGGACTGCAACCTGGACAGTTGGTTCCATCACTGCCGTCCAAAATACAGTTTCCGACGCCTTGATGACAAGACAACCTATGAGTCCTTGTACCCTGGCTACAACTTCAGGTAACAGTGCTTGCGGTCAGACTGGCCACCTTTGGCTCCCCAGAGGCCTGCCAGATACAGATCTGGTCCTGGTACCTCTAGGGGTCTCATGGCTTCAGTCCCAATTTATCTTTAGCACCTAGAAAATGCCGTTCTTTGTTTTGAGCTCAGCAATATATTTATAGGACTTTAATATGACTTTATCTTGCATTTCTTTGTGTTTGGGGTGAGGGCTGTGGCCTTTTGATACTAGCTCATGCTCCATCGTGAAGTCATTCTGCTAAGAACATCTTTTTTAAAATGTTTTTATTGATTTTT
>NW_005292281.1:0-570 GCF_000412655.1 Myotis brandtii
ATTTAATGGTCACCACCCACATATATTCCTACCAAACGGCAAGCTCTCCTTCCGACCCCTCTATGGGAGGTCCAGCTCAGATAATCCTGAGGTCCAGCTCACAACCGGGGGAACACAGAGCGGTAGGAAGTGGATTTTATTCCTTTCTTTTATCTGCTTCCGAGAACCAGCCAGCATCATCAGAGGTCTGTAGGCGGCCTCACCAGGGTCCCTTGATGCTCCAGAGCTTTCATAGCACGGGGGTCCAGTTGAGTGGGCTGGGGTGACTCTGGGCACTCCTGGGTCTTGTAACATGGCTCCAACTCCTGGGGGCCGGGCCCACTAGTGGGGCCTGGGCGCTTTTCACCCCTTGTCGGGAGTCCTGGCTTCACTGAAACCTGTCTCCAAGCCCAGCTGTTATCAGGGTCTCGGCCTTCATGGTCCTGCCCCAGCACCCCCACCTCCTCAGAGGCCTGTGGGGCCCTGTTCACCCCTAGAGCCTGTCACATGGCTCAAGCCCTGCCTGCTGAGACCGTCCAGGGGTCGGGCCTTGGGGAGGGGGTGTTTCAGGTCCCAGGACTGTCCCAGGAC
>NW_005292282.1:0-570 GCF_000412655.1 Myotis brandtii
GTGCACCAGGCCTTTAGTATTATATAAATGCCAAACTTCCTGCTCAAATAACAAAACCAGTACCTCTTGTTTTACCCTCTGGAAAATCCTCCTTGCAGATACCAGTATGCAAACTTCCTTTAGCCTTCCCAACTCAATCAGCCCAACTCATTATGGCTCTTCCCAGACCCTTATTTTGTGTACATGGCTCCAATTCTGAATTTCCCCCATCTTTTAACACTGGTTGGATACGAAGGCTGAAGTGTTTCCTATGAAGTCATCAAATGAGATGTCAGAGGCAGAACCCTCACTACCAAGCCCAGCAGTGGAAAGGAACAAACTGGTGGATTCAGTACACATCCTCTGCACTTCCACTTTCCTTTGTAGAAAAATCACACTTGACTATTCACTAGGTTTTGAAATGAGATTACGGTTCAGGACAAGACAATGTCATCTGGAAGGCAAGGCCATGCTGTGGAAAGAACACTAGTAGTCAGGAGGTCCAAGTTTGAGCTCCTCTTCCATCATAGAGTTAATTTACACAAAACTAGATTGTGTAGCCTACTATTGGTAGCTGTATGGTATAGTCTA
>NW_005292283.1:0-570 GCF_000412655.1 Myotis brandtii
GTTAAGAGGGGTTGATGTGGTGGATGGGCTTTATCCTTCGGATCCCTCGGTGGGGTTTTGTGGAGAGGGGCAGGGCCCCGGCCCTCTGGAATGCAAGCCGAGAGTTCGTAGACGGTCAAGGGTTCCTGAGCGAGGAGTCAGTCATTCCCTGACACATACCTGGCAGTTGGCTCTGTGTTAAGTATGCGGCTTTGCAGGAAAGTCTTTCTATGTTTCCTCAAAAATGCAAAGAACTTGTTTTAAAAATAACCTTTATTGTTTTTTCTAAATATAAAAGTAACAAATATTACTGTAGAATATTTGAAACATTCATACAAACACTAAAGAGAGAAATGAAACTCTCCCCTCAGTCCACCACTTTTGAGCCTAAGTCCGATGAAGTCCATTTGTGCAGCGATTTATGAAGTGAAAAGCAAGCAGTACTCTGTGATCTGAAGTGCACTTGGAACTTATTGGAACAAAGTTATTTTTTTAACACATTTTATTTCTGCTCCTTCCTCATCACACCCCCACTGTAGTTATTCATCGTTAGCATCTCACACTAATGTCCATGTGCCTTCAAAAATTGAT
>NW_005292284.1:0-570 GCF_000412655.1 Myotis brandtii
GTTGGCTGCCAGAAAAAGGAGACCCCATTCAAAAGGAGCCCCCCCCCCCCACTTTTCCGGGGCCCCTGATGGTGAAGGGAGGCAAGGTGGAGGGAGGAAAGGGCCTTTCCCCTTCTTTTCCTCCAGGGAGGAGAGAAGAGTTCACATTTCCCTGGTGGCTGACACACGCCAGGACCTGTGGCAGGTACCTCCCCACGCATCCCTTATAAAATCTTCACAATAAGACAGAATGGCTTTGTGGGCTCATCTGCCACACGGAAACATAGAGGCTCGGAGAGGCGAAGCCACGGGCCTCTAATCCTCCCAGGAACCCTACGAGGTAGCATGGTTAAGGTCCCTGTTTTACAGGTGAGCAATGGGGGCAGGAGAAGTGAAGTCGATTGCCCAGTTCACTCAGATAGAAGGGAAGGAGCGAAGCTTCCAACCCAGGCCGTCACACCCGGGAGCCGCCGTCCTGACAGCCAGTTCCCAGGCTCACCTCTGGCCAGGGCCACCGCTACGCACTCTGCTGCAAGGCAGACGTCACGAGCACAGAGTCAGGGAAGAAAGGGCTAAGCAGAAAGGAGCTGC
>NW_005292285.1:0-570 GCF_000412655.1 Myotis brandtii
GTCGGCAGCCTTGGGCTGGGGAGACTACTCTGGGGTGCCCCCTGGCTTCTGAGATGGCAGCCCCCACCCTTTCCACCCATTGCTCTGGCCGACCAACCTCAGTGGCTTCTGCAGGTGTCTCCTCTGCTCCCCTCGGCCTGTTGGAGTTTCTCAGCTTTCAGCCATGGACCATCTATCATCTCTGCTCATATACCATCCGCCCAAACATGGGTCTCCAGCCGCCTTCTCTCTTCTCAGCGCCGCCCTAGAGACCAATCTGCTTCCTGACATTTCCACTTGCATGGCTTACAGGAACCCCAAACACACTTTGAGAAAAAGTGAGATGTTGACCTCCCTCTTTCAAAATGTGCTTCTCTTCCATCGCAGAATTGGGACCTCTTGACTTGTGATTTGATCTCTTTGTCCTCACTCCTCAGTCAATCTATCATTAAGTCCTGTCCATTCTGCCTGCACATATATGCACATGTTATGAAATCTACATTCTATCAAATCTAAAATGGCCCTAGCCTGTTTGGCTCAATGGATAGAGTGCCGGCCTGTGGACCAAAGGGTCCTAGGTTCGATTCCAGT
>NW_005292286.1:0-570 GCF_000412655.1 Myotis brandtii
TTTGAGAAGGTCCTTTGGGAATATATGTATCTCAAGAGTCCACAATGTTCATATCATTTTACTAAGTGAATTTGATACCCAAAGTTTATTTTAATCATATATCAATTAGCTACAAAGATTCATATTTAAAGATATTCAATGTGGCATGTTTTTTAATTACAAAAAGTTGAAAACAACCTAAATATATAACAAGATGGGATTAAATAAATAATGCTAAGTGCATTCAGTAGAATAATATGAAAGCCACCAAAAGTCCTCAAAGATTATTTTTAAAATATTGATATTTTCTATTCAGTGAAAAATGCAGGCTACAAAGCTCTATATATAGTATGATTATAATTTATTAAAAACAGTTTCTTTCTCTTTAATAGTGCAGATTATCATGTGTCACAAGCACACACATACACAAGACTCAAAGAAAATACACTAAATGTCAACAGTGTTGATTTCTGGATTTATGGGTAAATTTCAATTATTTTTATTTTTCTGTACTGTCCAATATTTTCCACACTGACATGTAATACAGGGAAAGAAGATCATTGCTTCTTAAAAAATCACCCATGCTCTAAG
>NW_005292287.1:0-570 GCF_000412655.1 Myotis brandtii
GGGGGGGGGTGCTCTGTAATAAACCTCACAGGATGATCTCGAATTAGGCTGCGTAGCAGAACAGCTGCGATAAAAGCTCCAGGAGCTGTCAAGAAGAAAGCAGACCAGCCCAGTGGATGGATGGCTTGGAACTGGCAGAGACCAGCTCGATCCAGTGTGGCCACTAATCTTACCTTCCCCCTCATATGCTCATTGTAATACATCAGCATACTAAACCACACACCTGAGCCACCATGATTAGAAGTGGAAAGTCCATATAAGGACACAAAATGGCTGATCGGCTCTTTTGAGAATTCTCCACCCCTTTCTGGAAAACTCCTGAATATTTCTCCCCTACTGAATGCCCTGCCCCCCAATTAAATGAGCCCCAATAAAAGAAGGAAATCCACTAGGGAGGGGCTGCTCTGCCTGTGGAGGAGCCCATTCTCAGCCTCAGGACTTCACTAATGCACTCATTTTAACCTCTATGCTGGCTCCTGTTTGAATTATTTCCTGTGTGATGCCAAGGAGCCACAGTGGGTTGCAGATCCTTGGGTTCCGGACCCCTGGAGTGCCTGCATCAACTTGATC
>NW_005292288.1:0-570 GCF_000412655.1 Myotis brandtii
TCTAATGTGCAGCCAAGGTTGAGAACCACTGTTCCAAGCTCATGTGGATGTTGGCAGAATGCATTTTCTTGCTGTTGTAGAACTGAGGCCCTCAGCACCTGAGGTCTTTTCATAGGCAGCTCACAAGATGGTCGTTTGCTTTCTTCAAGATGACGAGGAGGATGTTTCTGATGCCTCACCCTCTTTTAATGACTCCACATGATTAAGGCAGGCCCACTGAGCATAATCCCTCTTTTGATTGACTCCAAGTCAACTGACTTGGGACCTTCATTTCATTTGCACAGTGACTTCACCCTTGCTGTATAACCTAATCATGGGATAAACAGTCATCATCTTTGCAGATCCCGCCTACATTCGAGAGGATTGGATTTTACAGGCCATGGACACCAAGTCAGGAATCTCAGGAGCCACCTTAGAATTCTGGCTACCACAATATGCAAATGGAACAAAACTTCCAGCATTGTTGCCTAACTTTTTTTCTGCAACCACTTCTTAGCCCTGTTCCATTTTCAACCAGCTTGTCATTCTGATGTTCCCTTTCCCAACAATATAGAGTTGCCATGGCTACCA
>NW_005292289.1:0-570 GCF_000412655.1 Myotis brandtii
TAACAGGCTACTCTAGGTCAGGTGGTCTGAGAAGACCTCTAAAAAGAAGTGGTCACATAAACCGAGGCAAGAATAGTATTGAAGAGGAGGAGGAAAAACATCCCAGACCCAAGGACTGGCAATGGCATGGCATGAGGAAGCAATAAAAAGATGGCTGGAATGGCTGGAGGAGAGTGAGTGAGTGGAGAAAGTGGTGCGCGATGAGTCAAAGTCAAGGTACTGAGAAGGGTCCTTCAAATCAGGCCGAGTTTAGCTTTCACTTTAAGTATCACCAACACCTCTGGATAAATTTAACTTTTATAAAATACGCACACCATCTCTCCCATAAAAACCTTCTTTAAAAGAGACATCCCACAAATTTTTTAGTAAGTTGGAGACCTGAAGAAGGCCTAAAGGTGATGCTTCTGTTAGCAGATCTTTGGACTTAAAGTATTTTTAATATTTGACAGGTTGTGGACCTTGTAGATGCCATTTCAATTTTACTGATAACCTGGTAACAATAGTGAGAAGTTCTCATGTTTCCTATCTACTAATTACTTCCCCAAAGCAAGTAACTGATTCAAATGTTTG
>NW_005292290.1:0-570 GCF_000412655.1 Myotis brandtii
AAAGCTTATAAAAACCCAAGGACCCCAAAACAACAAACATCCTTCTTCGTCTTGCCAGTTACAGGGCTATGCTTTCCTGCCCATAAGTCTAAGCCTGGCTACCCATCATGCCTCAGATGCTTTATTGTGCTACTGTGCTGGGGGAGATAACCCTCCCCAAGCCTGAGATGGTCCCTACTCCCTGGCCCTAATTGATGAGGGAAAATGGAAAAAGGCCAGTGGGCAGTAAGATTACCTCTCACCATTCAGTTTACCTTGTAACTGCCAGGTTCAGAAGAGCAAGCAACTTTGGGAAATGGTGAACCTTTGATGTATATGTGAAAAATGAATGTAAAATTAATAGATGGGATATATCCTCTTATTTGTAATAGTGGTAGTTGAGGTGACAATGACATATTAAGAACATTTTTTATTGGTGACTTAGTAGTGTTTTAGGGGTAGGAAGACTATTTTCCAGACTTGCATTGCCTATACTCACTGTGATAATGACATGTCTGCCCTATCTGCATTCCTCCACCTGTTATGATATATCAGGTAATACTTATTTTTTTCTCCAAATGCTAATCCCAA
>NW_005292291.1:0-570 GCF_000412655.1 Myotis brandtii
ACGGCAGGGAAGTGTCCTGAGTGGGCGCAGACAGAACACGCGTTCTTTCTGCTCTGAAATCCCCTTTCCGTCGGGACATTTCCAGGCAGAGGTCGTATTTTGTCAGTGAGCTCTGTGGTGTCAGTGAGCCCGGTCCGCATGCAGCGTCGGGGGGTGGGGGGCGGGGGGCGCAGCCGCATCTTCATGTTCTCCTGTTCGGTTCAGGCGGTGGCTGCAAAGGGGAAAGGCCGAGCCCATCTCTCTGCAGGGCTCCTGACAGCCCCTGACACTATGTTGCAGATTTCCCATCAATAGTAGCGTCTCCACCTGGCACCTCTGCGGCACAGAGAACCCGGCTGCTTTCCATCCTGTGCATCACCTGCAGGTCCGCTCCGCCTCTGGCAGCCCTGGAATAAAGCATTTTTGCAGCCCACTCAAAATCCTCTCCTCGTGTTTACATTTTAATGGGCATCCCGGGGAAATGGAGGGTCTTTTTATTGCGTGCATTCATCAGGAGAGGAGATGGGAAGGAAGCAGCCGAACGCCCGGGCCGCCTCTCTAGACCACCAGCTCCCCTCCGCGCAGGGGCGC
>NW_005292292.1:0-570 GCF_000412655.1 Myotis brandtii
AGCAGTGAGTAAAAGAGACCTTTGCTTTCACGGAGCTTGCATTTTTGTGGAAGAAAGATGTGAGAAATAGAAAGAGGCAACATAAATAAGTAAAATACTTATCATATTAGAAGGTGATTGATAAAAATACAGAGAAAAAGAAAACTCGGATGAGTAAAAAGAGGGTTGGGAAGAGGTATAGATGTTGGGATTTTAGTTGTGCTGTAGTCCAGAAAATACATGTTGAGCTGACATTTAAGAACTAATAACCTTGGATATCCAGGGAAAGAGAATTCCAGGAAAGTGCAGAAGCCCCAAGGCAGGAGCGTGTCTGGGTCTATGAGGAACAGCAAGGAGGCCAGTGAGTGGCACTGGTACAGAATTAGTTCAGGGCCTTGCTAAACTGGGCTCAGATAGCATATGACCTTGTAGACCATTCCAGTGATTCTGGCTTTATCCAGAATGAGACGGGAAGCTAATGCAAAGTTTTAAGCAGAAAAGTAGCAGCTCTGAAATTTCTAACATCTGTTTTAACTAGATCTCTGGATCCTAGACTAAATTGGTCTGTGAGGGACAAGGCAGAATAACAAT
>NW_005292293.1:0-570 GCF_000412655.1 Myotis brandtii
TGACTGTGCTTTGTGTCTGAGCTCCCAAGGATTAAAATAAGCATCAGGGCTAAAGATTCTAAAGAGTGGCTTTTTTTCAGTCAGAAAGATAGCTCAGCTACTGTAATCATATATTAAATCTTGGTGGTTAGTAGGAAAATTTACACTGATAAATTAGCCAGCTCTTCCCTATTAAAACAAAGAAGAGGGAAAGGAGCAACATAAATTGTAAGAGGGCGGGCAATATAATTTTGCATGAATTGCTAAGGTTTTAAGAACAAAGAAATTGTAGCTAAAGATAACTGCCCTAAGATGTTTGCAAGTGTCTTAAGGTAGATGTCTGTAATCATGTTTAACCCTTGTCTTTTAGTCTAGGGTCAATATTGCCAATTTCTCCCATAACAAATAGCACTTGGGGCCATACCATTGCCTTCATTATTAGTCTAATCCTCCTCAATCCTCCTTTTGACAATCCTAAAGTGATTGAAGTATAATCATATATCAGAAAATAAAACTTCAAATTTAAAAAATAGCATATCTTTGTGATGAAAGAATATATTTCAAATCAAACCTGGGACCTTTCAGTCCGCA
>NW_005292294.1:0-570 GCF_000412655.1 Myotis brandtii
CAGTAGAGAGGACTTAGGGTAGGCACAGAGTGCCAGTTTCCATCTCTTACTCCACATCCTAAAGGAGCTATGTCATTTTCAGGGACACCAACATCATTATTATTGAGCTTCTCTGGAATTGTGCTTGGATGGGACAGATGCTAGAGTTGAAGATTTCCCCCCTATGTACAAGTCAAGCTCTGTTCAGGAGTCTGTGTGCCCAGAAAAAATTGAGCATTACGAGTAGACTTGGTAGCATCTGATCCAGATCCTCTGTTATATTGAAGCTTTTCCTGGGCAGGTGTATTTGATGGGGTGAAAATCATGGAATCAAACAGCTTTAAAAATAAACATATAGCCGATTTCTTCTCCCAAGAGAGAAATGTACACTTTCTTCTGGGTGTTGCATCAACAAAAGAACAGATCTGGTGAGCCAAGTTCCAGCTGGATATTGGCTGCTACTCAACCTCTTGCCTGAGCCCTGTGCAGTGCCCTTCTTGAGACACTTTTCATGACATCCCTGACATAGATTTTATCTGTATTACTAGAGGCCGGGTGTACAAATTTGTGCACCAGTGGGGTCCCTCAGCC
>NW_005292295.1:0-570 GCF_000412655.1 Myotis brandtii
AAAAAAAATGTTGCAATTAAGACCATACATCTTATTAAATCTGTTAAAGCAATAAAGCGATTTTTTTGCTATCTCTCACAAGGAAGATTTGGAAATGTCAGAGATTGAGTTATAGGGAAAAGAACATTTCACGGCCTAGTAATTCCGGCAATACATGCCAAGCAATAAGGGGAGAGATAATTGAAGTAGGTAGAATAGAAGAACGATTGTGGGATAAACATTATGTATGGAGGCATACTCCTCAGGTAATGAGGTGATAGATCTAATCTTTTGAAAAATGTAATATACAAACAGCCCTGTTTTCTACAGACAGACAATACTTGCAGCTATAAAAGAACAAGTAATCAAGTATTTATTATTCTCTAGCTCAAGCAATGAGCAGAAAATTATAAGCGTGAAAGAAACTCTTTTTGATTAAGGAAATTGTTCAATATAGTAAGCTTTCTCTAACTCCAGCTCTCAATTTTATGCACTGATGGGAGAGGAGGCATGATGTAGGCTGTTTGAAATGGCAAGTATAAAAGATTACCTAAGGTTTGGTAATGGACAATGCATATTATGACATGGGCC
>NW_005292296.1:0-570 GCF_000412655.1 Myotis brandtii
GGAGTGAGGGCCAGGCAAGGCCCCTGCGGAGGCAGCCTGGACTGACTCAGACAGGAAAGAAGATGGATGGGTTCTTTGGGGCTCTCAAGTCCTGTTGGCAGTACTGACCTCCTTGCCCTAACCTCGTCCACCCGGGCTCTGCGGAGGGACTGGCCAGGTCTGGACAAATCATTTGGGAAGTGTCTGAGGTCAGAAGGAAAGACAATATCCAGGCTCTGGAAGATACATTAACTTTTCCACAGTGTGTCCTGATTCCTGATTTTCCATCGGGGAATTCATGGGCTGCACCTGCCTCCTCTGAGCCCGGCCTGAGCCTCCCGACCTTGGTGCTTCATCTCCCTCAGAAGACAGCATCTGTTTGGGCAAAGCCTAACACCCGAGAACTTCCACCTGCCCACTCTCCGGCCTCCTGTCCCTGTGCAACCCTGGTTTCTGCTACAAGCCTGTGCACATTCCTATCTGAGGACAGAAGGGGTCGTGATGGGCTCACAAGTAAGTCCCTGGAGCTTCAGACTGGAGCCAATTAGCATGCAAGGCCCAAGCAAATGTACGTTGGCCTGGGGGAGACAT
>NW_005292297.1:0-570 GCF_000412655.1 Myotis brandtii
AGACTCATCTTTCTCCAATCAGATCAATTGGATTTTGAGCTAAAAAAATAAATACCGGTTGTTTAGTCAGATATATTGTAGAATTGTGATTGTAAAATGGACCAAGCCAGAATCCTGTGATATCCACAGTACAAAATTTGCCTATAATACAAAGCAGCACACTTGATGCAATTCTTCGGTGTTTGCTAAGGTCAGACTTGTTTGCTGAGCTGGGTCATAGACACATTTGGGTGACCAAAGAAAGGTAGTTACACTTCAAAATTTTACTTCAAACTATAGACCTTTGTAATATGCTACTTATATTCATGGCAGAACTAGGTATTAACATGTTCCACCAAACATATCATCGACTGATTCCTGACATTTTATCAAATCAGATATGAATCAGATCTTCAGAGGTGTTTGTGCACTGTGTAGATGTATAGGCCTTTTCTCATGAAGATACACAATAGGCCCCAAATTACGATTTTTTGTTATCACATATTCTGGATGCTTTCTTATCTTTAGTGAAATGAATATTAAAACCTATAGCTTATAAACTCTTTGAAACATGCTTAAAAGTAAAAGCAA
>NW_005292298.1:0-570 GCF_000412655.1 Myotis brandtii
AAAGATGCCATGTCTTTATACTCCAAAATAAAGGCCACAAATATCAGAAATAAAGATGCACACAAATCCCATCACCAAACATCAAGTAACAAAATACAGGTAATTTCATAAAATTGCTGGAATGACCAATAGAGCATGCATCTGGCGTGTGATACCTGTAGAACAGAATAGCATACTGAGATACTGAGGCCTCCTTCCCAAGTGTGGAAGGTCCAGAGGCAGAGGTAACCGTATTAATTCACTCAAACTAGCTACATCATCTGGGCCCACTGACTGGGCCCAGGCAGGAACTGTTACACTCTGCCAGCAGCAGCCTAGACACCAACCAAAGTACAGAGGCAGACTCCTGAGCAAGCTCTCGCTATTTTTAAGACAGGGTGGAAACCCAAGTGAATGACATGCGTTAAGGGAGAGAGAATTCATTCCCCAATCTCCACCCCAGGAATCTCCAGGGAGGAGGGAGGACTTGGGCTTTTAGACTAGGATCTCCGAGGACCCCCTCAGTGGGTCTCACATTTGTCCAACCTGTGAAATCCTTTGTGATACCAGGACCCTCACTGATTTGTTTTT
>NW_005292299.1:0-570 GCF_000412655.1 Myotis brandtii
ATGTTTCCATCTCTCTATCCCTCTCCCTTCCACTCTCTCTCTCTAAAATCGATAAAAATATATTTTTTAAAAGATACGGATTACAAATAGTACAGCAGCAGTAGCAATGACAAATACATTGTGAGTATTTTTGTAGAATTCTTCCTTAGAAATGGAATTGCCATCTGAAAGAAATGCATATTTTAAATTTTGGTGGATGTTGTATTATGCTGTAGAAAGGCAGTTTATATCCCACCATCAGTATGTGATAGTGCCCCAGTCTCCACACCCGGACATTATCTGTCTTCTTCATCTTTGCCAATTTGCTAGGTTAAAAAAAACAACAACATTTTTTTAAAGTATTGTGTTTATGTTTTTTATATACTTTGTATTTTTTCCATTTTTGAATTATGTATCCTTTTTATTGTTTGTCCAATTATCTATTAGGTTTGTTCATCTTTTCCTGAACAATATGAGAGAACTCTTTAATATATCTTTAGTATATCTTTATGATTTTTTTTGGCCATAGAGAGTCTTAAATTTTTGTATAGTAATATTTTAGTTATTTTTTATGCTTTCTGGGTGAAGTTA
>NW_005292300.1:0-570 GCF_000412655.1 Myotis brandtii
TAACCCACACACAGAAGCGGGCAGGGGACACAGTGTAGCCCACACACAGAATCCAGCGTGGCAGCTCTGTGTCAGGGTCAGTGTCGGGGTTGGTGAATTGCAGTGCTCAGGAAGGTGGCAGACACTGTTTTCTGGGAAAGCGTTTTTAGTGAATCATCACATTGTACACTTTAAATATTGTATAGTTTTCTTTGTCAGTAAAACTGAAAAACACATTTTTGGTGAACTTTAGAAGAACTATTTAAGGATAAAGTGTGATGATGTCTACTCCTTATCCTCAAATGATTTAGAAGAAAAAATATTACAGAGAGAAAGAGAAGGAAGGAGGGAAGAGGAGGGAAGAGGGAGTAGACACATAGCAAACAAACGGTTTGCAGCCGGTGCAGGTGACGGAACATATGGGTGTTCATTGTACCCTCTGTCAAGTTCTCTGCAGGTTTGAAATCTTTTCCCAAAAAAAGTTTAGGCAGAGGGGAATCAAGATGATGAAGTTGAAATTGGTTCCTCTATCATCTTATTCAGAGTTGTTACATTTTATATGTTATCTGAGATCCACCCTGCTCAACAGGG
>NW_005292301.1:0-570 GCF_000412655.1 Myotis brandtii
TCCCCTGGTGCTTTTATATATATAGATGGGAATTATTTTCACAAAGATAATGTTATTCCTTTAACAATATAAACATCTAAGAATAAGTGTATAACTTACTTTTAGGATCCATTTAAAGACAGACTTCTGGAAATAATGACAAAGATTCAAACTTTTTGCCAAATGAACCCAATGCCAGATTTTGGAACTCAACCCTATGAACAATGGACCATTAAAATGGAAAAAAAAGGTAATTGGGGTTTTGATCTAACATTTAGTTTACCCCATGTTTATGCCAAGATTTCAGATGACTATATCACATATTCCCAAGAAAACTGAAAGCAGATGGAATTTCTGTGTCCTAAGTAGGACGAGGTTAAACATCCTAATTCCTTATCTAAGGAAGGCGGCATCAATTCATCCAGTTTCTTTTTATCGCCAGTCTTTCACTTATTGTATATTTAAAATATTAAGATAAAAATTAACAACTCTGTCTCCAGTTGCAAGCTCAACTAATGTGGGTTTTTTTTATGCCATTCCTCTGACTCAGCTTGGATCAGGTATGTGTTCTTGCTGATGCAGAACTCAAAC
>NW_005292302.1:0-570 GCF_000412655.1 Myotis brandtii
CGTCTCTCGGCCCCCTTCTTTCTTCACTTCTTCCCTCTCACTTCATTACTATGCCAGCCACTCTCCTTGCCTAATTGTCCTGTCAAAACCCCAGCTCTGGAAGAATGAGCTGGCTGCCCTCCCCATGACTACACCCGATCTGCTGCTGGAGAAAAGCATACACCTACCCAGACTTAGTGACAAGATAGTAGGCTCTTTGCATCTACAGTCATCAAATGAGATTGGTTTATGATTTGATTTTGTGTAATTTCCCCAGTTACCACATCAGTTATGTTTTGTTTTTTGAGTAAAATGGAGAAGCTTTACACTGCTGTATAGTTTAAATAGCATGAGAATTATTCTTTGGTCTGACAGAGCTGGCTCATAAAACCATATAGATTAGGAGCCTCACATGGGATAGTTTTGATCACTTTATTGCTTCTATGGATATTGGCAAGAATGCTTCCTTAAAAATTTACCAACTCTTATGCCAGGGACGTGACTAATCACAACAGAAACCTGATCAAATACAGTGATGCCAACCAGAATGCCATACTGGTACACATCAGCCAGAAAACAGCACTGCTTTTT
>NW_005292303.1:0-570 GCF_000412655.1 Myotis brandtii
AACAAACAAAAAACAAAGTAGGATAGAATGAAAGAATTTTCTAAGCTTACTCAACACACATAGCTCCCTAGCCAAGGCCAATGAGCTAGAATTGTGTCTGCACAAAGAACAAGCCATCAGAGCAGCAGATGGGTCTTGGTGGGCCCAAGAGGAAGACATGCTTACATGTGGCGGTCGATCTTCTTAGATTCACGGTATCTTCTGAGTAGCCGGCGAAGAATCCTCATCCTCCTCATCCAGGTCACTTTCTCAGGCATTCGAGCATTGGCGGTACCCTTTCGCTTACCTGCAGGCAAGGTGAGTTAGGTCCAGATCTCAAGGGAGTTATTCAAGCCAGCTGACTGGTCATAATGATAGCTACCAAATTCCACCTTGTGAAAACCTTTATAATTCACTAGGTCATGTGCCAAATGCTTTTTATCATTTTAAGTAACATTTCCATTTTACAGATGATCCCAAATATTTTCTTTCTTTCATTTATTGAATTTTAAAGGAAGCATAAAGAAGGCAATTCTTCCCCATATGTTTTGCACAGAATGTGGATATGATGGGCACGCACCAAGGCAGCAT
>NW_005292304.1:0-570 GCF_000412655.1 Myotis brandtii
TTTATTTTATTTTTTTATCTAGAGGAAGAAATGGGTGAGAAATTATCCCTTACAAAGTGACAGATCCAGGTACAAAACAGATAGCCAAGAATATTATTGGCCTTACGGATATGTACATATTAAAATTCAAGTTCCTAAGCCAATACTGAATCTGATAATACCTCCATCCAAGATTGTCATAATTTTAACTTGTGCATTTTCTACACTTGGTTTAACTTTACCAAAATGACCCATTCAAGGAATAGAAGGATATCAAGGCTTTGAATGTTTTGTTTACTTTTGTCTGGGCTGGATCCTGGCTTTTTCTGGCTGGCTGCAGCTCTATACTATCAGAATGGAGGTTCCCAAGATGAGATGAGTGGCATAGTTGCCTTAAGAAGACAGAGGGAGTAGCAACCCTTCTCAGTGCCGCTTCTTAATGACGTTGGCTTACGAAGCCAAGACAACTTCCATGTTGCATATATGAGAACGGGTGTCAATCACAGAGCAGATGTATGACTTAGATGAGTTCTATAGCACAAAATAGAACACCTAGACTATTATGGTCCAGTGGTCTTTCTCAATTGGAGT
>NW_005292305.1:0-570 GCF_000412655.1 Myotis brandtii
TTGTAGCTATAAGCAAGATGGAGTCTCAGAGTTGATAGCTTTTACTTTGCAGTGCGGATGTCTGACATGGAGCAGGGCAAGTAGAGGTGTGATAATTACTGTGATAAGACTTTTCTTGCCACACACTATTCTTTTTTTCTGGCATGTTCTTCCCCCTTAATAATATTTATTTGTACCTAATAACAGTTTCAAGACTGACTCCAATGTCACCTTCTGTAGGAATTTGATTTTCAATTGTAATCCTTTTCACTCTTTGTTCTTCTATTTTTATCAATTCAGATTCTCCCTGGCCATGAAGGAGCTCCTTGTTGATACAGAGCTCTGTAGTAGTTGTCAGATTGTTCTGTCTAAACATAACTAAGATGAAGGCACTCATGGCATGTATGCTAAGGACGGCTCTAAGTAGGAAAAGGCCCACAGCGAGACCTTGATAAAGGTTAGCTGCAAATATCACACTTTTGGGAGATAGAAACTGTGTGTTTTCCATTCCTTTTGTGTCTGTCTAGAACACAATGCCATTGAATGATTCCCATATCCAGCCTTGCATTACTCATAGTATTTCAATGTATT
>NW_005292306.1:0-570 GCF_000412655.1 Myotis brandtii
ATATCTCTCTTTATTATTTTTAAAAGATTTATAATTTTACTATTTTCATTTTGGTCTTGAATCTCTCTGTGATTGATTTTAGTACATTGTGTGAATAGGTTTGATTTTATCTTATCTTACATGGATATCCAATTTTCCCAGCACCATTTACTTAAAAAACTGCCATGTTTTCACTGATAGTGCTACTTCTGTTATATATGAGTGACTGTGACAAAGTGGCCTATTTCCAAGCTCTCTGTCACTGGGTTAGTACCACACTCTTTTATTTATTTGAGTTTTGAAATAAATTGTGATATCTGTTAGATCATGCCCCCCCCTACCTTATTCTTCTTCAGAAATGTTTTGTCTATTCTTGACCTCTTGAAATCTATTATATATTTCAGAATAAGTTTGTCTAATTCTACAGTTTGTCTAACTGTTGAGATTTTGTTTGCAATTGTATTTAATCTATACAGTAAGGGAGAATTGACATCTCTAAAATATAGAGATTTCATCCCATGAGTATGTTTTCTAGTTCTATTTATTTGGTCCTCTTTAATGTTTCTCAGGTTTATCAGTTTCTCTGTAGAA
>NW_005292307.1:0-570 GCF_000412655.1 Myotis brandtii
TTTTATTATTTTTTTGTTCAAGTTGTTCTTTTTCTCTTTTCAATCACTATATAACATTACAATAAGTAGCAGAACACAAAGCAAGTGAATAGGTTTCAGCTTTGTATCAGTTTCATCTCAGGGTGTATGTTGTCAGTGAAAATTTTAAGTCAGACCCACCTATATAATGGGCTCTAATATTTACTTGTATTTCCCTGGACAATGTAGTCACTTCCTTGAGTTTCTTCACTTGTGCAATAAGGTTGATGTAGCATTATAACCTTCAACTCCATAATAAACTAATGGGGTTGGTGTAAAGTGAGATAATGTTTGAAAAGCATCAAACACTGATCCTAACACATGGTAAGCATTAGGTTTCTATTCTCCCCTTTCTTTTTCTAAGCTGATTGCTGATCATAGTGAAAGACAACACCCTGGATTCTTAGAGTCAAGTAGACCTGAAAAGTTAAATTATTTTGTAAATGGCTGGCCTTATTTACTTTACATTGATTCAATTAGCTTCAAATTTAGAAAGGGACAATTCTGATATGGGAACCAAGTTGTGTGTGTGTGTGTGTGTGTGTGTGTGTG
>NW_005292308.1:0-570 GCF_000412655.1 Myotis brandtii
GCCCCTGACTAAAGAGTCAGGCACTGCACGTTTTAAAAATACTTGCGGCATGCACATCGGTTGAAAATCGCTGCTGCAGAGAAATGACTTAAAATGGCAGCTATTCTTCTGGGAAATACTCTCTCACCATGATTTATTCACAAGGTAGCCTTCTCAGTAACTCACTTAACAAGTCACTGTCTTAAAAAATGTTTTACAGTGTAAAAAT
Source organism: Myotis brandtii (assembly GCF_000412655.1). Lineage (NCBI taxonomy): Eukaryota > Metazoa > Chordata > Mammalia > Chiroptera > Vespertilionidae > Myotis > Myotis brandtii. The sequence goes on from NW_005292308.1 coordinate 209, forward strand.
ACGTTTTGTAATCCTTTTAATACTTTATGGCTAAAGCACATCTTGTTAATTCCTTAAGGAAGGTAACATAAAATATTAGGGGCTATACAGATAATAACATTTTAATGACAGATTTAATAAAAATACAAATTCGAAGCATTTTGTTGTTGTTGTGCTACCAACACAAGCATACAAATCACGTGCCCTCTCTGAGACCCAATTACGTCATCTAGAAAGTTAGGGGAAGCACTAGCTGCTCTCTAAGAGCTCCGTGTTCAAATTATACAAATTAGAGCACAGGGCCCAAGGATGAGCTGAAGCTTGGATGAGGGTGCACTGGGCGAGTGTACAGAACACGACACAGAGAAGGAATCATCCAAAGA
>NW_005292309.1:0-570 GCF_000412655.1 Myotis brandtii
AAACAAACAGATTTTTGACATGAGAAACTAGTTGACTTTTGTACCATTTAGTTAATATAGAGAGTTAGAGAGAATGTGTTGATCATGAAGAAAGGAAGAGAAACAGATGGTATTTTTTTCATGTAGATTTTGAAAATGGGATAGTCAAGAGAAGTTATCAAATAGAGAATTAACTATGTAGGACAGAGAAAGAATTGGGAGTGGGCTTTATTTAGACTTTTCACTATACTGATGATTATTGAATTTATGAGTTGACTGTATGTTAGACAAATTTAACCTCACAACAAGACTATGAGTTAAGTACCAGCTTTTCTTTTATTTTAAGGAGAGAAAATTGAAACATGATAAAAGGACCAAAGAAAGAGTAAAAATTTTGTGCATTTATGTTTTTGATGGTAGAAAATTAGGATACTTCCTTCTGATGCCTATCATTTTCTTGAGACTTGAATAATCCTTACCTCTCTTTCTTTAATTCTATCAATTATTTTCTCCAGGAGAAATGAAGTCTTGAAATTTATAACCATTGGATCCATTATTGGAGGGCTTTCTGCTAGTGATTTACATAAGAAA
>NW_005292310.1:0-570 GCF_000412655.1 Myotis brandtii
CATCAAGTGTTTCTGTTAAGATAATTTCCTGTTCAGACTTATTTCCCCCTTTTCAAATAAGAATATTGTGTAATTAATGTGTAGGAAGTTTTACTAAATGTGTATTCCGGAAACTGATTCTTCTGGTTGAATATATATGCATGGCAAATACCTTCTCCCAGGCTGACTGTCTAAGCACAACACTGCATGGTTACAGTGAGTGAAATGCTGGCGGACACGCACGGTGGCACCATCCATTTGAGCTGGAGGTGGCATATGCTATCACCCAGAAAGCCCATGAGATATGTATGAAGGTGCTCCCTGTAGCACTGTTTGTAATAAGAGCTAATTCTTGCCAGGGCCTTTACTATTTCCCAAGAACCCTTTGAAGCTTTTCATTTGTATTATGCAATGTAATCCTCAAAACGACTCTATGTGATTTGCACTATTGTTATACAAATATATGAGTAGACCAAGGCACAACAGTTAAATAATTTCACAAAGCAAATAGAAGCAACCCAGTAGGGATTCGAGCCCATCATGCTGAGCTGTCATTAGGATAGGCGTGAATAGGTTGTAGTTTATTATTCA
>NW_005292311.1:0-570 GCF_000412655.1 Myotis brandtii
GAAGGGGATACTACACAGGAGTCAGGGATGCCCCTCAGGCTGCTAGTGGGGTGAGTGGGGTCGGGGCCATTCCTGAGAAGAGGAGGAGGAAGCCGAGTTGGCAGGTGCAATCTTTGGTGCAGGGGGACATCGCAGCCGCCCCGGAGGCAGCTGAGTGTATAGAAGTAGATTCAGGAGGAGCCACTGAATCTGATGCCATCGCCCAGGGAAGATGTGCACAGGGAGAACTCTGAGGACTAGCGACAGTCGCATCAGGATTGAATGGCTCGCCCACCTGAGGACTCGCAGTGCCGACAAGCAAGATCTGATCAGACATTCCTGACTGGGCAGGTCATGGTGAGGACCCGCCCCAGGCACGTAACATTTTTAGTAAAAGGCTTATCTTTGCACAGCTTTTTGGAAGCACCGGGAAGCGAGGGAGGAGGGATGCGTATCCTGTGTGGGGGAGACCGGGTGGCGGAGCCTGAGAGCTATTTGCCTTGCCGATTTGATTTCCTTACTTTGTTTTAATCAGGCTTCTTAAAAGCGTCTACATTTTGTTCAAAATAAGATGTTTATATTTTTGATGGT
>NW_005292312.1:0-570 GCF_000412655.1 Myotis brandtii
AATGTATGATCACGCGAACACCCTTACTTATGCCTCCTTCTTGGCCCTACTGCTGCTCTGGAATATAACTACATGGCCATAAGCTAGCCAGTTGGGGTCAACATGATGCAAACTATCCAGATGTTTAGAAAAGTCCAGATGGTAGATTTAATTTTTGAAGATTTGCTTATTCTGAGTGCTTGGTGCCCTGTGGACACAATTCAGTAAAAATAAATAGACGAATAAATAAAATAGCCTCTACAACCCAAGCAGTGAGTTGTTGAGCATCTTGTTTTCAAAACAACCAGACAGATTAGGGTTTTTTCTTCCTGCTGGCATTGTTTGATGCTGTGCTATGCAGACTTTGTGTAAGCCTTCTCTGACCACGTCCTCTGGGGACCCTCCCAGGAAAGAGACTCGGCCAATGAAAGAACAGCCTGAGGAAGAGACACCATGGTTTGGTTTTCTGGAGCCATGGGGTCCGTGTAATAGTGAGTAGAGTCCATCATCCAAATCCTTATAATCCATTCACTCATCTACCTGCCCACTCACCCACCCATCCACCCACTCACCCAGTCACCCAGCCACCCA
>NW_005292313.1:0-570 GCF_000412655.1 Myotis brandtii
GCAGCACGCGAGAGGCTCTGCCCAGGACCACCGGCTCCCTGTGTGACTTTGAGCAGGTCGCTGCCTTTCCTGGACTCAGCATTGCCTCCTGTGAAATGGGTGAAAGGCCGGTGTCAGACTAGAACAGAATATTAAATGATTATACTTGCTCACTACACATCCTAGTGCCTGGCACATGGTAGTGCTCAGTTGATACTTTATTAATTGAATGAAAGGTTATCTTGGGTCCTAGTGAGCTATCCTAAGTCAAGGGTGGAGGACATCTTTTCTCTAGATCTATTATAATTCGGAGTGACAGCCAAGGTGATGGGCCAACTCTGTCACTTTCTAAACTAATGATGAAAGGACAGTCTGGCCAACAGCTCAAGCCCCTCGGTGGCAACCATGCTGCCTCCCTCACATCCTCTAGTTTAACTTCCCAAGGGTCTGAGCTGCCTGGAGTTTTTTGAAAGCTGCTTTCTGGGTAGTGAGTTCCTCATCACTAAAATGTATGCAAACAGGCTGGGGCTACACAGGGCACTGGGGCAGCAGATTTGAAGGGCTCAGAGCATTCCTGAGTCTGGGCGACCC
>NW_005292314.1:0-570 GCF_000412655.1 Myotis brandtii
AAGCCGGTGAAGTCTTTGAACATGTGCTCCCTTTAATTGGAAGGAGGGTCCTGTGTGAACGAGCAAAAGACCTCATGTCCCAGCTAGAGAACAGATGCCGATATCTAGGGGACATGAAGACTAGACTCCCACTAGTGGGTTCATAATTGTATTCATCCCTTGTGGTGTTAAGAAAATTTAGAATTAAAATGGCCTGTTGTATTGATTTTAACATCATTCCTAGCTTCATTTTGTGACACTTTCCTAGATTTTACTTGTATTTCCCTTCGCCGTTTTCTAATTTCTATTCTCTTGTGGTATTTTATGCATTGTTGTGAGCCACCTGAAGTTGTTTTTGGAAGAGAGTGATGTCTAAAAGCATTAGAAAAAAATTGTTTGTAGCAATAGTGAGGGAGCTACTCAATACTTGGAAGAAAGGTTGTCCCCCGGAGTGAAAATCAAAAGAGCCCACACCGTGGAGGGGATGCTGTATAGATGATTGTTTCATCTGAAGAAAGAATGTTTCAGCTGAAAGGAGTTATGGATAGAAAATTGGGCTAAAAGATGCCAACTTGATAGTCCATCATTGTT
>NW_005292315.1:0-570 GCF_000412655.1 Myotis brandtii
GCAACTTCCCAGGTGGGGCATAAAGAGGCCATTCCAGCTGACACATAGGTGCTGGGGGTGAGCCACGTGGCCCCTCTGCTTCGGCCCCGAAGACTGGCCGAGACGAGGGGGTGGTACCCGAGTCCACGGCGGCCATTGGTCCGGGGTCCTGCGGTCAACGGGGCCACGTCGCTGTGGCGATGGGACATGTGCAGGGGCAGCGCAGGGGCGGAATGTCCTCAGGTCCTGGCCGGTACGCACGCTCTGATCTTGGTGAATCATGTCCCCTAGGTGATCCCTCACCTGCAAACTGGGGGAGCAGCCCCCGGAGGTCAGGCGGGCTCCAGGCTGGTGGCCGGCTCTGGAACGCCCATAACCGGCTCAGACTCGGACAGTCAGCTGCCGCCGACATGGTGACATCTCCCAGCAGGGACCACAGAGGGGCCAGGGCGTGTGAAGGAGGACAGGAGAGCTTCTCACCAAACAGATGCTGGACATCCATAGCCCCCCACTCCCCCCAAAGAGTGACAATTTAACTTTCATGGATTCAAATGAACAAAACCACTCACTCCATCAGTCACACCAGCTGCC
>NW_005292316.1:0-570 GCF_000412655.1 Myotis brandtii
TAGGTACCAGAAATGGAAGGGCACCATGACAGTCCTTGAGATATTACAATGAAATGGACTTCCCAGAGGTCCATAGTTTAGAGCTCTGAGCACCAGATGAGAACCCTGTGGTCTTTCCACATCCAGTGCCACTGTCCCTGCAGTTTCAGGGCTGGAAGTTGACCTTAGCTGGGAGGGAAAGGCCTGAGTGCCTCCAGGGCTTTGGCTTTCTTTCTGGAGGGTCTTCTGTCTCCTGAGCAACCTCAGTCCTTCTCTCCGGATGTTGGGCTCTGGGCAGGCATTTGCTCTAGTGGGCCTTGGCCCGAGCTCCCTTTTGTGGGCCCTGCTGCTCTGGCCTTTGGCACCCCGGAACTCTGCCTTGAGAAGAGAGTCAGGGACAGGATTGCAACTAGGCCCCTTGAGTTTGAGGACTCAGTAGAGAGGGAGGAGGAAGGAAGGAAGTCAAGAAGGACTGACGGGGTTTTCTGGCTCTCCCCTGCAGGTTGAGGAAATTGTGGTGGGCATCCTGGAACGGCTCAAATTGCAGCTGGAGCCCAACACAAAGGAGGAGACCCTTCGGGCCCTGTGCTT
>NW_005292317.1:0-570 GCF_000412655.1 Myotis brandtii
AAAGCAAGTACTTCAGTGGAGAGGAGGGGGAGGCCCAGAGTGTTAGATCTGCCCATGAGTGCCCAGCTCTAGAGCCGCTCTGCACGGGGGGAGCTGAGATGCCCTCCCTGCCCGGTGGGCTGTGCTCCCCTCCACAGGCTGTGCATTCGGAATGCGGAGGGCTACAGGCAGAGGCTGTCGGAGCTGGTGCTCAGAGGCATGGCCTCGGAGGTCCTCAGCTGCCGTGTCAGCAGCACAGCGATCTGCGTGGAAGTGAGGCACAGGGGTGGGTGCGGTGGGCTGGGGAGGAGAGGTGGGCAACCCCCAGCTCTCTTGGGGGGCTCATCTCAGGGGCAGTGCTCAGGCTATGAGGGGCATCTAGTCCAGGGGGCAGGTGAGCATTCACTCATTCATTCCTTCATCACAACAGTAATTCAGGGTGGGCACTGTGGGGAAAGGGGCTGAGACATGGTCTTTGCCCTGAGTGTAGCAGTTGAGTGATGTGTGCTGTGGTGAGTGTCACAACACACAGGTGGCCAGAGGAGGCCACCTTGGGCTCTTGGGGAGATGGAAGTGCTGGGGAGGGTCTTG
>NW_005292318.1:0-570 GCF_000412655.1 Myotis brandtii
GCACTTTCACGGGGATGATGGCAAAAGACTTAGAAGAACTGTTATAACTTTTCTGCCCCAGTTCAACCAAAAAGTAGGATATCCTCCTGTCAGATACATTTACCTTTTAACCCATGCAGTGCTGAGAAGCCCACCTTTGAGGTAAGAGCCATGATTCTGCCCTCTCCTCCTTTTCTGGGTTGAAGAGTAAATTCTAAAAAGTTGGACTAAGGATGAGAAGTTTAAGAAATGGCTATTTTGTTTATATTTTCTTTTTATGGATAGAAAATATGATTGATATATAAAAGAAATTTGTGTCATAGATGAAGTCAGTTTAAGAGAGAACTTAATCATAAAAATTAAATTCTAAGTGCTAAGAAGGCATGGTATCAAGAGATTAATTTGAGTTTTTTTCATAATAGTATAGCTATATTCTACAACAGATGATGTCTTCATTGTGATGAAATATGGAATTAAATAATATTTAGGTATGTGGGGGGTGTCATCAGTTACACAGACACAAATATTCATTGTTGACAATAATATAAATTAAAAAGGTGAAAAAAGAGGAAAAGAAACTATCCTAAATCA
>NW_005292319.1:0-570 GCF_000412655.1 Myotis brandtii
AATGTGTAAGAACCTGTCTTTTTGTCAGCTCTGGAAAGATCTCAACCATTTCCTGTTGAAATCCGTTCTCTTTCTTTTCTCCTCCAGGAACTTGTAAAACTCCCTGGAACACCTGCTCGGAAGCCTGCCCTGGTCCTCCAGCGCTGAGTAAGGCGGCATCTCCAAACATCAGAGTAACGGACCGACCCTGTCGCTTTTGTAAAACCTCTCCTTTGCCTTCTCCTCAGGGAAACAGTGGCCCGTCGATGTTGTCCCCCCGGGACGGGTGGACATGCTGTTTCATTGAACGGGCTGATCAATCCAGTCAGATAAGCCGTTTCTGTTTTTCTCCGGCGAATTAATTAGCTGCTTAATTGAGCTGAACAGATGTATAGGTTTCTTGGGCATTTCACGGACAAAACCACAAGGAAAATCAATAGCTCGATAAGTCACCCTCTGGACAAAGTGATCTGGCGGGACTTTCTTCACCTTTGCAGTTAAGTTTGGGCTCAGTTTCTTATCCTTGGGAGGCGTCGTGCACACAGACCCAAAGCTCTCACGCCTCACGTGGGCGGCCGTTTCAGAGGGCGG
>NW_005292320.1:0-570 GCF_000412655.1 Myotis brandtii
AAGAAAGGGAGGGAGACAGCCAAGACAAAGGAGAAAAGGTTAATATTAAACTGTAATAAAATCATATCAGCATGTATGATATGACCATACTTATGAACTTCTATAAATTCCATACATGCATGTATGTGTATTACAAAATCTGAAAAATTTAGAAATGCAAAGCTAATCAGCTCCTTCTTCCTAAAACCTGCCATGGCTTCCTGTGCCCCTGTGGGTCCATCCAGAATCTCAGCCTGGGCTCGGGAAGCCCCTGCTCAGCTCCCCGCCCTCCTCCAGAGCAGCTCCCCTCCTCCTCTGTGTCATGGGCACACATTTCCCCAGGACCCCAGGCCCTGCCCTGCAGCTTCTGCTCCTCTAGCTCTTCACCTAAGCTGCTCTTCATGCCAAGAGCATCCCTCCATGCCCATTTTCCTGGATGTCTCTTGCTCACTTTTACAGGCCTCACCTTAAACAGCAGTTTCTCGGGGGATTTTTCATGACCCCCAGATGTGGTTAGGTACCTTGATATATATTCCCAATGATGCTTTGTCCTTGCTACTATTCCATGTTACTATTAGCAACTTAAAAAAA
>NW_005292321.1:0-570 GCF_000412655.1 Myotis brandtii
GCTGGTTTGGGGTACCAACTCAAGCTCTCTCCAAGCCTCCTTTTCTTTCTCTCCTTTCACCTTCCCAAGACTTCTCTCCTCTCTCTCTTTCCTAACAGCCACACAGCTTTGAACAACCCCCGTCAGCACAACGTGTTAGTAATTGTGCAGTGAGGGTGACATTTAGATTCACAGTCCTGGAAGAAATCGCATGGATTTGGATATGCCAGGACACTAAATTTAACCAACCCCGAGGGCCCCGGGGAGTTGGGAGGAAGAGAGGGGGAGATTTTATCCTGGGACTGGCCCTGCCAAACACAGGGGCCGGACCATCCCACCCCGCCTTCCCTGCTGGCAGGAGGGGCAAAGAGAGCTTCAATCAGCCCACATTCACCTCTCCCCATCGTCAGGGACTGGCTCTGAAAGGCCCTAATCATTTCCTTTATTATCTGGCTTAACCTGCAGCAGAGCAGAGCAGTGTCAACGCCGCACCTCCCTCCGCACAGAGCCCTGAGGTGTGTTGATATATGTGTGCAGAGACCTGTGAATACACACACCATCCTCTCTCTCTCTCTCTCTCTCTCTCTCTCT
>NW_005292322.1:0-570 GCF_000412655.1 Myotis brandtii
GACGCAATGGTGCTGCACGAAGAGGGCTGGTGATGAGAGATCCAGAGCTAGGAGAGTCGGGGGCCTCCCTCAAGCACGGGGCCCTCGAGCAGGTTCCCAAGAAGGGTGGGGTCCGGTGAAGGTGGGAAGAGTGGGGGCAGCCCCCGAGGGGCAGCTGGGACACAGCCTGAGCAGAGGCTGAAACCCCAGAAGGCTGCTGGCCACGCCGGCGGAACCCCGAGCTGATGTTTCACGGAGCCACCCACCCCTGTGTCACCCCCTCCGCAGCCGACCAAGTTCATGGTGGGCACGGAGCAAGGCATGGTCATCTCCTGCAACCGCAAGGCCAAGACACAGGCAGAGAAGATCGTGTGCACCTTCCCTGGCCACCACGGCCCCGTCTATGCCCTCCAGAGGAACCCCTTCTACCCCAAGAACTTCCTGACCGTGGGCGACTGGACCGCCCGCATCTGGTCGGAGGAGAGCCGCGAGTCGTCCATCATGTGGACCAAGTAAGAGGGCGGGGGGAGTTAGGGGGGGAAGAGGGATGCAGGAGGGTGGAGGGGACGGAGGGGGCCCAGCCCAGCCCAG
>NW_005292323.1:0-570 GCF_000412655.1 Myotis brandtii
TTTTTTTTACAAGTTAGCTGCCATATAAGCCTCAAACATTTATGAGGGCTAATTAAAAATATATGAGTCAAAGTGTGAAAGTGGTGATCAATAGAGCTTACAATATTACAGGAAAGGATGCTCTGGGAGTCCAGGGGAAGGCCTTCTGAGGATGAGCCTGTAGGAGAAGTGGGACTAGAGGTGGCAACAGACGGAGGAGTGTGTGCTCGGAACCACATCACTGAGGGCAGTAAGGAGGTCCACAGCTCGGAGGATGACCACGTTGGTCCCACAGGAAGTAAAGGTGTGCTCCTCAAGGCCGCTGGGGATGCCCAGCTCTCCACTTGGATTTGGGGGAAGGCATGCCCTGGGAGAGAGTCTAGCATTGAGAAGGAAGTTGCACTATATTACCTGGGACCTCTTTCAACTCTAAGTTTCCCTAACGTGGCTAAAAAACAGAGTGAGGGCTAATGTGGCATGTTGAAAGGTTCAGACTTGTGTGAATGGGATCAAGTACATTTAACTGATTTATGATGCGATCTATGATGGTAAAACACGCCCCAATATGATTCCTCCAACACTACCCTGGCG
>NW_005292324.1:0-570 GCF_000412655.1 Myotis brandtii
ACTTTTATTAAAATAGACCATATGCTGGAGGAAGAAGCAAATCTTTCTCCAAGTCAACAAATTTCAAAAGAGTATATTTTTCATCTCAGTGGACTTGAACTAGAAATTAGTAACAAGAAGATTAGAAAATCTCCAGTGCTTAGAAATTAAGCAACCCATTTTATATAACCTATAAATTTAAAAAGGAAAACTATTTAAATGGAAATGAAAAATTACTTTGAACTAAACAATAATAAAGTACAACATATCAAAATGTGTGGGATGTAGCTCAAGCAGTGTTTAGAAGCAAAGTTTCAGCTTTAAATACATATATTAGAAAAGAAAAGTGAAAGTAAATTATAAGAGCTTCCACTCAATAAATATATTAGCAAATTAAACTCAAAGGAAGAAAAAATATATATACAGATCAGAACAAAAAGCAAAGAAATAGATGACCAATGTACAATGAGGAAACCTAACAAAGCCAAAAGTAGTTGATTCTTTGAAAAGATAAATAAATTGATAAATAAACTCAGAGCAAAACTAATCAAGAAAATATAAGAGAGAGAAAGAGAGAGAGAGAGAGAGAGA
>NW_005292325.1:0-570 GCF_000412655.1 Myotis brandtii
TATTTCCCCCTCATTCAACTACCATCCACTATGGGAACAAAGATATATGTGAAGTGATTTCTGGCACAGTGTCATGCTAGTGTAAACGGAGTTTTAATTGGCAGAGAAGTTCATCAGTGAATAAAATTATATCTTAACTACAAATCAGAAAGTTGAGCACCAGACATTAATGTACATGTATTGTAATGGTTCAAGCAAACCATTTGATAAATATAATAATAACCACATTAATAAAAAAGAACAACAGTAATAATGAACACTTATCAAATGCTTACTATGTGCCAGCACTATGACAATCTTAACACAAATTACCTCATTTAATTTTCAAATGATCCCTGAGATAATACAATGATTGCCTCCAGTTTTCATATGAGGAAACTGAAGCTCAGAGATGTTAAATTACTGTCCAGATTAATTAGCTGTGAGAGCAGGGCCAGTCTTGAAGCCAGGTCCAACCGAATCGCAAACTTGTGCCTGTTTTTATTGCCTTCAGGTGAGACTAAGAGGAAGCTGAGAAGTAGTTGATAATGGACTAGAAGCCCAATGCACAAAATTTGTGCAAGAGTAGGC
>NW_005292326.1:0-570 GCF_000412655.1 Myotis brandtii
CATCTTCTTTATCCATTCATCTATTGATGGATACCTAGGTTGCTTCTATATCTTGGCTATTGTAAATCATGCTGTGGTAAACATAGGGATGCGTATCAAACTGGACTTTTAAAATGGAAAACCCACGGACTCTGGCTAGCTCACTGCACAAAAGAATCTATTAGGCTGCCATGACGGTGTGCTGAGGATGAAAGGGCACTCTGAGGGCAGGTTAGGAATGGCAAGGACCGGAAGGAAGAACCGATAAACTGGTTTCCTGGCAGAACCACTGGGGAGTCGGGAGTGGGGGTGAAGGCTGGGGTACTGTAGTGGTCGGATGGTTCCCCTGGCGCTAAAGAGGAAGGATGCCATGAGAAGACACGCAGAAGTTCAGCTGGGGACTGGAACTGGCCAGCAGCAGAGGGGTAGCACTGGTGGCAGATGGCTCGAGCCCAGGGTGGCTGAGGCAAAAGAGCAGTCATATACATGTAACAAAGCAGAGGCCTTGCAGGGGAGAAGTGGATGAGCCCTTTGGCCTTATCAGACGGCTAATGATGCAGACTTGCTCTTTGTCACTTACCTCTCTGGGGA
>NW_005292327.1:0-570 GCF_000412655.1 Myotis brandtii
ACCTCCCTCCTTTTAAATGGGAATTAATGGAGGATACTCTGATCCTTTTCCTGGATTCAGTTTTCCTATATAAGACAACTCTCCACATTATAATTTAGGAAAGAGTTTACTCTTAAAAGGTAGGCTTTTGTCAAAGTTTGGTTTGTACAAAGCATTTGCTCGACAGACGCTTGTTTATTTCTTTCGTTAACCAATACTGACTTTCTACCCCCTATGTCACTGGCCCACTTGTCCAGTCACATTGGCCTTCATCCCATATTTGGCCTTTACACTTGTCTTTCTCTCCATCTGGACTGCATGGCTGGCTTCCTCTACTCACTGGAGTCTTAAAGGGCCCTGGAGCCTTAACTACTCTCTGGGAGAGGTCTCTCCTCACCACCTTAGCCAAACCAGCCCTGCCCTGCTCCAGTCATTTGTATTCCTTCTTCATTAGTTTTTAGGCATTATTGCTGCTTGAAATTAATGTTTATTTCTCTGCTTGTTTATTTCCTTGACTTTCTAATTGGTAATATAAGCTATGTTATATTGGCTGGTATCTATATTCCCATTGTCCAAACAGTGCCTACTATG
>NW_005292328.1:0-570 GCF_000412655.1 Myotis brandtii
ATTAGCATATTACCCTTTTATTATTATAGATAATAAACAGACTTGAAGCATAAATTAAAATACTCATGGACATAACAATATACAATTACTGAGAAATGACAATTCATTGCTATCCAGATTGAAGTGAAATGGACAGGCTCCAATACTGCCAATGGAATGCATGTTCTAAGAGCAGAAGATCGATACAATGCAAAAGCTATAAAGACACTTTTCTTTGACTTAGATATCTACCCCCTGGAATTTGATCCTAAGGAAATAGTCTAAAATAAGCCCCCCCCCAATAAATCAGTGTGTACAAAATTATCCATCATGATGGTGTCTCCAATAGTAAAAACACTGGAAACAATGGAATGATGACCCAAGGGACACTGATATCAGCAAAATGGGAAGTTAGGCAGCCCTTAAAAGTTCCATGAAAACTTTTTTGGGCACAGAGGGACCCTGTACCCTAAGGTGGGAGCAGGCCTGGAAGAGTGTGAAGAGAGAAAAGCTAGCAGAGTCCCTGAGATACAGCTAAAAGGGCAGGTGGCTGCCAGGGAGTGGGAGCCTTATAGATTTGTTCAGAGTCTT
>NW_005292329.1:0-570 GCF_000412655.1 Myotis brandtii
ATTGAAAACACACACATCAGCACCACCACCAGCCACCAAGGGCCTGCCTGGCCTGGGAATTCCATGCAGCCAGGCCTGACTTCTGTCAGTTACCCCAGATGCTAAACTAATTGGGTGGATGCCCAGATGAAAGAGTGGAAGGCTAGCAGGCAGGAAAAGCCCCCCTTCTGTGTCCAAAGCCATTAAATGTCAATTAGAACATAGACAAGGAAGGTGTGGATGAGTCTGGGGTAATTACCAGGCTTGGTCTGACAGCTCAGTTCCTGCAGCCGGGCCCGGAGCAGGTGACTGGGAAATCCGATCCCCAGGCAGCTGCAGATGGTGCGGGGTCCCACCCGGCCAGCCGGACCTCCCCACTCCCCGCCGGCAGCTCTCTGCAGTGTGTGGCCCTCACAGCCGATCACCGCCTGGCAAGCTGGCCCCACCTGGTCCAGAGGTGGCCGGGCGCACCGTGAGCCACCCAGGGGCACACATCCGTAGACTCCAGCCCAGGAGACCCCCTTCTGTTTATGTTTCAGGTGAGTCAGAAACTAAAGAAAGATGCTGCTCTCCCATCCTAGGCATTTGAGG
>NW_005292330.1:0-570 GCF_000412655.1 Myotis brandtii
GGGGGGGCGCCTGTCCATCCTTAGCTGGATCGGGGGCCAGCATCGCCACTCCAGCAGGAACACACAATTGCAAACAAGCTGCACGTCCCAGAGCACGCCTGCGACATGAATGCTTTTCCAAAGACAACCTAGTGTGTAACACGGGACCTTGGATCCCTCGGAGCACTAGAGGAGACTCAGGCACCCATTCCTCCTCCATCCGTGTACCCGGTCCACCAATCTGCTTAGTTCCTGCGCCCCTGGCGACAAGCAGGCAAAGGAACAGCCACGCCCTGCCCCCCTGGCGCACACATCCCGCACCCGAGCCTGAGCCACCTACTAACACTGCCGCTAAGAATACTGACATCCTCAACACACAGAAAAGATGCAATTGTTCTCTGTGTTAAACGAGAAAATGGCAACCTTCCCTTCTAATGCATGTAGAGAACTAAAGTCAAAAACGCACAACCAACAGAACCGGTAAAAAGCACATGTCTAATTTTCATACACTCTTATAAGTCCTGCGAATGCAAGACCTCAAAAAATTGAGTAATAACTCAGAATTGTTCCTCTCCACGGAAATCTTTAGTA
>NW_005292331.1:0-570 GCF_000412655.1 Myotis brandtii
TTCTCTTTTATTAGTGTAGATTATTATTATTATTATCATTATGTTTTGTTTAATGCTCACTTAAGGATATTTTTTTCCATTGATTTTTAGAGTGAGCAAGAGGGAGGAAGGGAGGGAGGGAGAGAGAGTGAGAAAAAAAAGATTGATGAGAAAGAGACACATCAATTGGTTACCTCCCACACAGGCCCTGCCAGGGGCTGGGGATTGAATCTGCAACCCAGGTACAAGCTCTTGACCAGGAATCAAACCTCAATCCTTCAGTGCACAGACCAACACTCTAACCACTAAGCCACAACAGCCAGGGTGCATTAACATACTTTATATTTGTTCTTTCTCTTTTAATCCTTTTAACAGCCCTTTGAAGGTAGGTACTAGAATTATTCTAAAGAGGCAAGTGAGGGTAGAGACGTTAAGTACATCAGTTAGGGTAAAACAAGCTGCTATAACACAGACCTGAAATCTCATAGGATTATCAAAAAAGAAGATGATTCTTTAATTATGTAAAGTATTTTTCTTAATCATTGGCAGCACCAGAGTGGTGTGGCGTTGAGTTTCCACTCCATGCATGGA
>NW_005292332.1:0-570 GCF_000412655.1 Myotis brandtii
GTAGCAAGGGTACTTAATCAAATCTGAAACATCGGGAAAATTTTGCCTGAGACAGTAAGGCAATTAGTCAGCACAGCACAGAACGTCTTCATGACATGCTCAGGGGTGAGCGGTTATTTTCAAGGAGACTTACGGAATTGTCAGGAGAGTTGGGATGTGGACAGATATGGGTAGGAGAGGACTTGAGGGTAAAATTCCTGTTAACTTTTCACCATTATCAAGGCCTTATATATCACAGCTCTTTTCTACAAGAAAATAAAATAGAACAAATCATAGAATCCTAGTACCTTGTCAGTCTACTTTGGAGACAGAAAAGATGATAGCTCCAACCTCTGATTGTTTTATGTAGGTTTGATGTTTGCTCTGACCCTGGAAAGAGTCTGAAAAGTATCTTTGGAAAGCTTTTGGGGCCTGGCCTCTAACACAGTACAAAACAGTTTGTCTTTATTTCATCCTGCTAAAACCTACTTGTCCTTTCTTTCTTTTGTTTGTTTATTTGTTTAATGGAAGATTTCTGGGATTTCATTACAATTAAAAGGCCTTATGGCAGCCGTGGGCAAACTACGGCCC
>NW_005292333.1:0-570 GCF_000412655.1 Myotis brandtii
GGCTGGCCCCACTCCCACAAGTGGTGGCTAACAGTCTGGAGGGATATCTCAGCTGCAGGGGTTCCCCCTAATAAGCCTGGGGTCTCAACCACAAGCTGGGTTCCCTAGCTCAGAGCACCAGAGCCAGGAAGAAGCACCACATAACATCTGGCTGTGAAAATCAGTGGGGGCTCTATCTGCCAGGGAGAGACAGGAGTTTTCTAGAGACACAGGTGCATTCTTATTGGGCCAAAACACAGAATTCCATTCACAGTCACTTACCCTGGACTCTGGCAGAGAGAGGGCTAAGCCAACTAAAGTCCCAAGAGACAAATTTGGGGTATGTGGCTCTGGGGAGAGGCTCAAATACACAGAAGAAAGAAATTGAAGAAAATACAAATAAGTGGAAGAATGAATATACCAGGTTCATGGATAGGAAGAATTAACATAACTAAAATGTCCATACGACCCAAAGTAATCTGTATATTCAATGCAATTAATATCAATTTATTAATGTTGTATTTCACAGAACTAGAACAAACATTCTCAAAATATATATGAGACCACAAAAGACCCCAAATAGCCACAGCA
>NW_005292334.1:0-570 GCF_000412655.1 Myotis brandtii
GGCAGAAAATAAGCTTGAGCTGATTTTTGTTAACTTTTAATAACAACTTCTGATTTTAAAATTAGGAGGAAAAGGACTTTCTATTTATATACTGCTGAAGGATATGAGTCAGATTCAATACTATAGGAGTAAACTACTGCCCCATTCGTGAAATCTGTGTTTTGACATGCAGTGACACTTCTTGAAGAATTGTTCCCTAGAGTTATGCTGACCCCAATTATTTTCAGTAATTGATTTTATCATTGATAATGAGATTGGCGCTCCCAAATACATAGTGGAGAGAGAGAGAAAAAATAAGAAAGAGACAATCCCTCTGAAATTATTATAGATTAGTCTTGCCTCCCTACCTCTAAATATTATTCCAGGATGCCAGGATACATTTTGGCTATTTATGTCTCACAGGGTACTCAAGGGCATTGTTTGAGGAACAATAGGAAAAATTCTTACTCCAAGAGAACAGTTGATTCATCCAAGTTCATATCAGCTTGAAATAGTTGAACTTGAACAAGGAAAAAACACTAAGAAGCAGAAATGTGTCTGGGTAAACTAACATAATTTTGGGGGGAAAAA
>NW_005292335.1:0-570 GCF_000412655.1 Myotis brandtii
AATAATACTATAAATTGTTAAATAAAATATATGTGTCAATTTGATTTTTTTCCTTTTTATTAACTTTTGAGGCTCTGCATTGACAAATCTGAAAAATGTCAAAAGTACCTCACAGTGTTATAAATTTTTTTAAAATAAAATATATATTTGCATAAACCAACAAAATTAATACCTTGGGAATTATATGTTACCAAGCATATATGGAACAGGAATGAGAATATATATTACCAAGTTGTACCCATCACTGTAACGTTGCAATGGCCAACAATTTACTTGTTCTGATATCTTGTGGTTCTTCAAGGGGAGAAAAAGGAGGAATGTGGGTAAAAACCAAAGAACAAGCTGGAAATAGAGAAATGCTTACTTGACTATGTCACTATCTTCCTATTTCTGTTCCATGAATATGATGCCAGGAATTTAAAAGTAGATCCTCATTGAACAATTTACATTAAGTGTCCTGTAAGTGGTTTCTTAATGGAAAGTGTGACTATTACAGGTAAAATCTATCTGAGTTCTAAAATCATGAAATTACCTTGTTGTCTATACCAGCGGTCGCCAACCGGTGGTCCG
>NW_005292336.1:0-570 GCF_000412655.1 Myotis brandtii
TACCTTAAATTTTTCTCTATATATCTCACCTGAGGGTGCCCTATTGCCTGACTTTCTGGGAGTACTGTTGAAGCTTTGTAAAATACTAGGAAGAATTAAACATTTATGTGAATGTACAGAGCAAGAATAGCATCTGCATCTGCATTATATAAGCTAGAAAAAGTATGGCAGACACCATCAATCCTTTTGACTCAGGACATAAAGTGATCGGCAGCTGGCCTCTGAAACATCCCTATACCATGTAGCAGAGGGCCTTGTGGGGAAGAAGAGAGAGTTACAAGTGGCTTAGAACAATTGTACAGCCTGGCTGGTATAGTGAAGAAATGCTGGCTCTAAAAATAGTGAAATGTTCATGTCTAGTTGTCATTTATATCTCAGTATGTCCCTTTTTATGTCCTTTGTTGATTTCTTCTTAGATTTCTATTGATTTACGTACTGTTATTTCTAAAGTATTAGAAATGAGTGAAGAAGAATTAAATAGAAATACAACGATAAAATTTTCCATAAGAATGAGTGAAGAAGTGATCCCATGTTTAATTCTTGTGTGTGTGTGTGTGTGTGTGTGTGTGT
>NW_005292337.1:0-570 GCF_000412655.1 Myotis brandtii
GTTTTAGGTTTAAGCCTGTGGTCAGTCATTCTTGAATTAATTTTATAAATGGTATAGGTAAGTCACAGGTTCCTTTTCTCCAATATACTTAATAAGTGTTGTTTCATTGCCATTTAAGGAACTTCCTTTTTCCATTTAAACATTTTGATGTTTTTGTAGAAAATCAAATGACCATATAATTATGAGACTATTTCTGGAATCACCATTCTATTGTATTGGTCTATTTACCTATTGGTCTTATGTCAACAACACACTGCTTTGGTTACTGTGGGTTTATACTATATCTTGTAATAAGGAAGTGTAAGTCCTCCAACTTTCTTAGTCTTTTTCAAAATTGTTTTAACTATTTTTAGATTCTTACATTTCCATGTAGATTTTAGCATTAGCTTTTCTTTCAACAAGGGAGCCTATTATAATTTTTTATAAGGATTATGCTAAGTTTATTAATCAATTTTAGTAGAATTGATTTTTTAGCAATATTTAATCTTTCAATCCATTAACATATCTCTCAATTTATACAGGTCTTTAACATTTTTTTCTCAACAATATTCTCTGGGGCCCCACACGGGG
>NW_005292338.1:0-570 GCF_000412655.1 Myotis brandtii
AAGGGCCAGAAGGTTGAGAACCACTGGATTAGAGGGAGAAGTAAGTGTTGAAAAGTACAAGGGGAGATTCCTGGTGATAGAGGCTTCCTGGTGATTATTGGAAGATCACAGCCAGCCTGAGGCAGTCCCCCAGGGAAGGAGCCACAAGGATCAATACCTTAACTTTGCCTTCCTCCCTCCTTTAATCTCATGATGAGGGTGCCCCATGTGGCCAAGCCCCACAAAACACTAATGGTAAGGGAACATGTTGGAGTAGCCTTGAAAGGTCAGCCTGTTGGCACAAGAAGAAACATATTTATTTGCTTTTTCTTGAATCTTTAACTTTATACCTTCCTACCCACTTCATTTATATTTTTATATTTATGTGTAATGAATACACTCTTATTGGTGTATGGTTTTATGAGTTTTACAATTGCATGGAGTTGTGCAACTATTATCACAATCAAGGTACAGAACATTCTAGAAGCTCCTCAGAATTTTCTTATGCATTCACTGTACAGACAGCCCTTCTCCCAGTCCCCCAACCTGGCTACCAATGATATATTCTCCTTCCTTGTACTTTTATCCCCT
>NW_005292339.1:0-570 GCF_000412655.1 Myotis brandtii
CTCTCTCTCTGTCTCTCACTTCCTCTCTCTATATATAATCAATGAAAAACATGTTCTCAGGTGAGAGATAATAATAACAAACTGAAACAAAAAAAATTTAAACACTCAAAGAGAGAACCAAAAAAGGACAAAACATTGAACCAGATTTATAGTATAAACCAGCAAACTGATTTTTTAAGAAAATGTCTAAAACCAATATATAGCACCATCAATATTTTGGAGATTATTTTTATTATTATTAGCAAGTCCATTAGTGTAAAAGCCTATGGACATTTCTGATAAATAATTTCAAAATGTCATTGTTATGGGGACTATAATCTTCAAGTAAAGAATCTAAGAGTATCTCTAAACTAACCCAAATTAATTCAAATTCTAAATAATGTCACAATACAAACATCTGTTGACTTGGTGTCCAGGTCATTACCCTGCAAAACAAAACAATCCTCCCAAAACAGAAAAAAAAAAATTGTCTTGCCAATGCATTCAAAAAGTCAGGGATCTGCCTGACAATAAGTGGAAATGAAACTCATTAGAAGGATAGAAAGTAGCCCACATAACAGGTAGGAGGAC
>NW_005292340.1:0-570 GCF_000412655.1 Myotis brandtii
ACACAGGTATGAGAGCTGCTTCAACCCTCTCATAACTCACTATTTCCCTTAACATAAAGTCTGATCTCTTTGACTGCCCTTCAAGGCTCTAAAGTATCAACTTCCGTAGCTTCCTCTTCTAGCTCTTCCATGAACACGTATTGCTCCAAGCAGTTAATTGCTTACAGTACAGCCTTCTGGACTCCATACCGTCTCTGCATGTCCAGCCTTCAAAACCAAACTCAAATGCTGCCTCCTGCAGGAAGCCTTCCCTTTCCTTGCCCTGCCTCTGAAAGTTCAAAGTGTAGGTAAATGGATAAATGTAAGATGACTGAATGAATGAACTAATGAGTTAATGAATGAGTGGAAGGTCTATTCCACTGCCACCTGTAACAAACATGCTGTGGCTGAGGCAGGAGTTATGTGAAGCCCTCCTACCTTCACCACTTTCCCCTAGTACCAAGCTGAGTGAATGAGAGTTAATGTGTGGATCAGGCCCCTCTGTTCCCCAGACCCCTAACTCCTCTAGGCTGGGCTAAGCCTGCTCTTCCCACCCCCACCCCAGCACCACCACTGAGTACCTGAGGCGGT
>NW_005292341.1:0-570 GCF_000412655.1 Myotis brandtii
ATAACTCATAACTGAAATACTGTCACCAGATTAGCTGAGGAAAATACTAGGGAAAGCAAACCATGTAGTATGTGTTAAACTTTCTAATCAGATATAAATTATGCAGATACATTATAGAATGTTACAATTTTCAGCTCCTAATGAAAGCTGAACCACTTATTTATTTATTTATTATTTTTCTGCATCCGATGTACATGACCTTGACTGGGAATCAAACCTGCGACCTGTAGGCCGGCGTTCTAACCACTGAGCACCCGGCCAGGGCACTGAGCCACTTTTAGAAAGTAATGAGGACCCCACATAATCATATTAATGTTTTAAGTTGGACCATAAAGAACAAATCCCTTATATGTCTAATGTAATAGCAGTTTTTCAGCAATTTTCACTACCTTAGAGCTAAAATTTCTCCGGAGGTTCTAGAAAGTTCTGAATACATTAGCTAACTATATTTAGGTTAATATATGTCAGCTTTAAGAACATATTGCAGTTTTCTATGTTACATGTTAGAAAATAATCATTACTATGCCAAAAATAAAACAGGTTTAAGTATTCAAATCGGAATCAATATAA
>NW_005292342.1:0-570 GCF_000412655.1 Myotis brandtii
TGTTTAACAACTGGCTCTTAGCAGAATTGGGGGAATCCTGCTTTTGTAGCACTTGCCAATTTCTTTGGTATAAATACGGCCACCACATTTATTTTAAGTCTCCAACATGACATCAAATAGCCCACAAAATTCCTGCAAATGTAACAATTGGACCTCACAAGCCAGGAAGAGCCAGCCTCCGCACCGTGATCCTGTCTGGGGAGTGAGGTAACCCCAGGTTGCAGCATCAGCGTTCTTGCTTACTTACCTATGTAACCTTGGCCAAGTTACTTGAGTCTTTGATCCTGGCTCATAGATGGCATCCATGAGGCTTGTTTCTTTCCCCCTGGTTTCCTGCTTAGTAAAGTACCTTATACCATCACCCCTTGCTGTGTGCTTGGGTGGAGGTGAGGACAGGAGACAGACGGTGTTGCTTAAAGAGCCATGCACACAGCTGTGTTATCTTTTTTCTGGGAGCATTTCCAAGAAGAGACTGGGCTTTTTAAAAAATGTAGCAAGATAGGGGGAAGTTGACAGGTGGAAGGGAAGAACTGCCCAAATTAAAGGAACTCAGTGTGGGGAAATAAACAA
>NW_005292343.1:0-570 GCF_000412655.1 Myotis brandtii
TCCCGGCCATCTCATGTCTGCCTTACACTTCCCTAGATTTCCCGAACACGTGGCAAATAACTATGTGTTGTTTTTAAAATATTTTCATAAGACGATACCAGGCAGCCCACATGAAGAGCCCGCCCCGGTTTCATTTCATTTCTCCCATCGCGGCTGATGACCTCCGGCTCTCTCGGCCTCTGCGCCCCGCCCCTGGGCCTCCAGACTTGCACCTTATTGGGGCTCCCTTGGGAGGGGGCCTCCAGTCCCTCAAAGCGAAAGGATGCCCTTCCCCGCTGCCTGAGTGGCTATAGCAATTCGGATTCCAGGACATCTCAGGGGGGCCGAGCGGGACGCGGCGTTCGCACTGCGCGAGCCGGGACCGCTGAGAGTTCACCGTGGACGCGGACACGGCTGGAAGGGATGGGCGAACGAGGGAGACTCCAAAACCCGAGCGGTTCCCGATAAGCCAGAAATGAACACCAGTTTCCTGGTGATGCAATGACGCCACACAGAATCAGACTAAGGACTGAGCGGCAAGTATGAGCAGCAGCTGGCTCGTTGGTCTAGGGGTATGATTCTCGCTTTGGG
>NW_005292344.1:0-570 GCF_000412655.1 Myotis brandtii
AAACACATATACTCAGGTGGGAATTAAAAATAAGAGAGAGAGAACTTGCTGTGAGAAGTAGAATTGCATCTTCTGGTTTCACTGAAGTATTCATGCCAATGCCACACTTTCTCCTGGCCACTCCTAGTGAACTAGTGAGCAGAGCTTCGGCAGGATTATGAACAATTTCTGTGTCTTGAGAGCAGGTAATCGTTGCTCTGCCTTGGCCAAGACTTTCTCAGAGCTGCACTGGAGGTTCCTCCTACCCGTCCTTCTTCCTACCTCACTCCTTTCAGAGTCAGCTATGCAAAGGGGTCTGAAGGCTCTTCCTACCTATCTCCACTTCTTTTTTAGCATTAACAGCCATTTCCCTCAACTCATTTTTTTGTTTTTTTGTTCTTCTAATTCCGTCTTGGAATCTGCTTCCCAGATGACTCAAACTGACAGACACACTACTGATTTGAGATTTTTATCTGACCCTTATTCCTTACTAAAAAATGTTCTCTCCCTAATAATGCCAAAGCTGGTTCACCAGAAATAAAATTATCTACATAAAGTCCAGCCGGAATGACTCAATGATTGAGCATCAAC
>NW_005292345.1:0-570 GCF_000412655.1 Myotis brandtii
GGGAGCATGATGGTGCAGTCATGGGAGGACCCAGCAGGCAAGCGACATGCCCAAGGCCACCCAGGGTAGGAAGAATTCTGACTCCAGCCACCACTGCTCCTTCTGAGGACACCCCAAAGTGGACCCTCAAAACTTCCCGTGGCACTGGCCAGGGCTGGCCGAGTCAGCACCACCCAGCATGTCGCAGCGCCCAGCCTGCCCCACAGCCCAGGAGGAGGGTCCACACCCTTCAGGGAGAAGGGGGACCCAGTCACATGGGCCCAGCTCCCACCCGCTCTGAGCCAGTGCTGGAGTGTGGCCTGAGCCAGATGACTTCACCTCTCTGAGCCTCCGTTTGCACAAGCAGCAATGCCACCACTCAGGGCTACTCTGATCATTAGATGGCACCGAATTTAGAAAGAGCCAGGCACAGCCACGTGGAGTTTCCAAAGACTCCCCGAGCTCCCTGTACTTTCCCAAGTACTTCTAGGCTTGGGAACTCGTGACCCAACTCACTACCCAACACAGGATTCTGGGGAAGAAGAGCAGGACAGCCAGTTGTCAGCTGGCCAGACCCAGGCCCGGAGACGG
>NW_005292346.1:0-570 GCF_000412655.1 Myotis brandtii
CCTGGTTCATGGGTCGACACTCAACCACTGAACTACAATGGCTGGGCTCATCCCATTTAATATTAATCTACTACAGTTTCATCTCAATTTCTGAGGAACCTTTTGCTGTCATTTCCTGAGCGTTTTGTGGATTCTGTAGTGTAAATAGGTTTGCTTCTCAGCTTTTCTACCAGTTAGGATATGGCTTTCTTGCTTCTCCTAAGTCCTTTAACACATATGCATTGACTTTCAAGCTTCCAAAATTTTGTTGCTGTCATTTCCTCTTCAGTTTTCTTTGTACCTGTAAGTTTAGTTATTAAAACAAAAAAACTTTTTTGTTTGTAATTTTATTAGGATTTGGGGAGGTCAAATATTTAGATGTATATGTTTAATCTTCCATCTTAACCCTAAACTCTTTTGATCTTTCTAAAATTTAAAATGTTACTTACAAATCTTCAATTACACCTATCTGGTCTCTCTAGAGTCAAAAGTACAAACTAAAGGGAATATTTGACCATACTTTCTCTTTTTAAGATCTATGTTCCTATTATTTATAAACTAGAGGCCCAGTGTATGGATTCATGCACCAGT
>NW_005292347.1:0-570 GCF_000412655.1 Myotis brandtii
GCCCCGAAGGCAGACCCCACGTCTGCAGCCCCGAAGGGAGACCGTGAACGGGAGGCAGCCGTGCCCTGCGTCCCTCTGCAGGGAAGGAGAGGACGCCGGCAGGGCCGCTCCCTGGTCCTCCAGGAGGGGCCCTCCTGTGAGCAGCCCACACTGATGGTCCTGGAGCGGAATTCGGTGACTGTGGCACCAGCCGACCCAACAAGGGACACTACTTCTGAGCAGTCTCGGCAGTTACCATGCGCCCAGAGCGAGTGGGACACCCCTAACCAGCCCGCCCAGCTCAGCAACAGTGCCCAGAACCTGGTCCAGCCCAGAAATACAGCCACACAGGCCCAGAGCTTGACACCTGTCCCAGCCACGAGTCCCACTGGTGCACCCACATTCCAGGCTCCAAAGTCCAGCTCAGACCCAGACCAGGGTTGCCTGGAGCTAGGGCCCTGGGCCCGCAATAGGGGCCTTCTGTGAGGGCCATGGTGATGAACTTGCCTTGAGAAATCAGAAAAGAGGAAAAACATCCCATTTGTCTATGCCCCTGAGTGCTTGGGTTAAGAAAGCAAAAGTAACTGCCTG
>NW_005292348.1:0-570 GCF_000412655.1 Myotis brandtii
CTACGCATATAATTGTCCCCGGTTATAAAAATGGGGATAACTAACAGCCTCTACCTCACTGAGTTGCTGGGGATGTTAAATGAGATGGTACAGAGAAAGTGCTTAGCTCAGTGCCTTCAAGATGCTTACATTGCCCAACAGTTGTTTAACTTGTTATTATCATTATTTGTCTCTCTGGTATTAGGAAGCAAGTACACACAGATGTACTAGTATGTGTGTGCTTGCTTGCTTAGCAGAACTTTTCCTTAATAATTATGATCATCCTTTCTTCTTCATGTCTCTGATTAATGGTTTTATGATGAAGCTTTTTGGACGAATTTCACAGTTTTTGCTATCCGTCATTTAAATGCTTGTTGTGATTTGGAATTCACTTGGATTGTAAGTCTGACTCAGTGATGTATGAACAGGGGAACTGAAGGACTACAGGCCACAGGGATCCATGGGAGGAGGGACCTACTAGACACAGTAAGTGACTTTCTGACCAGAAAAGAGAAAACTGAGCAAGATGGCAGCAAATATATATATATTTAAACAGGAAGGGACAGGGAGAGAGAGATAGAAACATCAGTA
>NW_005292349.1:0-570 GCF_000412655.1 Myotis brandtii
TGTACAGATGAGGAAACCATAGCTCACAAAGATATAGTGACCTCCTCAAGATATCAAAGCTTCATGGTGGCAGAATGGAATACCCCCTCCGGGACTATTAGTGCCCACCCAGTGCTCTTCCTCTCCCACAAGATTACTCTTTTCCCAACATAGCTGTATTTTCATAAAGGCCAATATCTTACATTAAAATGTTAAAGCTCTAATGGTGGCAAAAGTTTAAATATCAGTCAAAAAGTAGAAACCGCAGGTACTTTCTAGTACCCACCCCTACAGCATATTATATAAGAAATTTGCCAGAAATTCCTCTTCATACATCTGATCTTGAATTTGTTTCTGTGCATATGCTTTAAAGTAGCTTAAGAACCTACTCACGATACCTGCAGTTGAGAACCTACTATGTGTGCTTTCCCATTCTACAAACTTTACATACAGGAAGTCACATGATTACCACACAACCTAGTAGAAACTGTTTATTATTCCTATTTTAAAGGTGTGAAAACTGAAATTAAGCTGATGAATTCACCTAAGTATACACATCTAATAAACAGAGATGGTAGTACTAATCCTGTC
>NW_005292350.1:0-570 GCF_000412655.1 Myotis brandtii
ATGTGGCTTGCGAGCCGCGGTTTGCCGACCACTGGCTCAGCATGTCGTCTCCAGGAACATATTTTTATCTAAGAGACCCAGGCAGTGCCTGCCAAGTGCCAACAATGAGCAGGCGCTGCAGGGATGGGGTAGAGGCCTAAACAAGGCACTGTCCTTGCTGCGGGGGACACCAGGCAACAGCCTCTTACCACTAGCTATGTGACCTTGGACAAGTCATAATCTCTCTAAAGAGAGTGACCATTCCTCCTGAGTTGTGGTTGAAGGCTTTGTGACACATCCATAAACTCTCAGAGCGCGCTACTTGGCACATAGTAGGTGATCAATAAATGTTTCCGCTGCCTCTGTTGTTGGTACCTGGTCTGACCGTTTATCAGGTACATGACATTGGGCAAACTCCCTGAGCCTTGCTCACTTCCCAGCCAAGTGTCTCAGTAGGCACAGATTCTTAGGGTTAATTAATTTAAATTCCATATTCACACGTAAAGATAACAAAACAATTATTCGTCATTCAGAATTATTGTGAAAATGAGCCATTATGTATTTATTATATAATTAGAGGCCCGATGCACA
>NW_005292351.1:0-570 GCF_000412655.1 Myotis brandtii
GGAGTCCCTGCAATTACACAACAGAAATCAAGAGTTTGTGTCATTGACAACTCTCACAGGCCAGGCGTACCTGTCTCCCACAACCCATTCTTCCTTTGTTAAAGGGCCAGTGCACTTGGAACTACAGTCTTCTATTGTTGCATGTGAATTAATCTTCTGAGCGTCTTGCTTTAGTGGGGACATGCGTTCAGTTACTTTTAATAGAAATATAAGTACAGTGGCTTCACCAAGCCGAGGTTTATTTTCTAGGGATGCTCCAGGGGCTCAAAGATGCCATCAGAACTAGGGCCCTTCTAGCTTCATGCTCCACCAGCCTTAGCGTGTGGCTCCACCGCCAGGCATGGTGTTCGTACCACAGGCAGCACTAGGCGAAGCACTTGTGCCAGCCGAGTCTGTTACTGTCTGTATCAGAAAAGCAATAGCTGCTTGGTGAGCCACATTTGTTCACTTCCATGCGTATCTCATTAACCCAAACTGGGTCAGGGGGATGTGGGGGTAGGAGGGAGCCTGGGGTTGAATAGATGCCTAGCAGTGCCTTCACAGCTGTGATTCAGGATGTTACCAGGTGGT
>NW_005292352.1:0-570 GCF_000412655.1 Myotis brandtii
CTCTTTTCTCCATTTGGTGAGATGATTGACCCCTCACCCTCCATAGGACTTAATAGTCATTCGGCAGAGGCTAATTACAGGGTACGAGGGTGCCACGTGGTAAAGGTGAAGACGCGACTTCTGTGTGAACCGCTTAATTCTGGCGGTTATAACTTGTCCATACAATTTGCTATGGACCCTAACAAGTGGAAGATTCACTGTGTGGGGGAGGTCTGGAGCAGCTCCCTCATTGCTTCCCTTCGGAAGGGAGCTCAGTTGCACTGATGTAAGTTAATCAACTTTCTGAACCCCACATTGGAGTGCATGGTCTGACCTAAGATCCCTTCCCTGTCAGTTGATTTCTATAAGTATATAGTCAGCTTGATGCAGGTGGAACAGTGCAGTTCCACCTCCTTATATAGTCTGTAGATGATCTTTCTTGAAAATTAAGTAAAATCGGAGCGTCCTTCGAAAAGCCAGAATTGATCTCTGTTGTTGGGATATTTGGCTGTCAGAAAGCTTGTGAGTCATGATCCTGACTTTCCCTTTTGGAACTGAGCGGACCCGTAACTCTATCTGGGCCCTGGATCT
>NW_005292353.1:0-570 GCF_000412655.1 Myotis brandtii
CTGTCCAGTGCCTGTGGCTCTGCAGTGGGATGTGATTCTTGAGAGTCTCTCCAGCTTCACTGCCCACCACACACCTGGACGCTCACCCAGGTGCACACACAAGCCCTCCCACTCCGGGAGGTACCGGTTTTCTCACTCCTGTGCCTTTGACCACACTAACCTCTTTGCTTTTAACATCCCCTCCTCACCACACTCCTCCACCCTCAATGTGTCCATCCATCCAACCTCTTGTCTTTCGTGCCCCAGGCTCCTTTCAAAGGAGCCTTCCAGGTCCCGGGGCTGGGCTAGGTGGCCCCTTAGTAAGGTCCCTTAGTACCTCTGGCCCTCTTCACATCCTGGACCACAAGGCCAAGGACACTGAGGTCTGTAGAGCCGAGGTCATCTTATTTATTCCTATACACCCACTAGCCAAGCAGTTCTTGGGGCATTGTAGGGGTAGAACTCGTGTTATTTGCAACGGAGCCAATGAATTGCCCAGGATCACCCAGAAAATCAAATGCAACACTGGGACCAGAGCCCACACCTTCTGTGTCCTGGTGTGCGTTTTCTTGCCCCTAAGCCAGTGATGGC
>NW_005292354.1:0-571 GCF_000412655.1 Myotis brandtii
CATGGCTTTGCTTGAAGTCTCCAAGCTTGTTAACTACACAAGAGGTGATGACAAAGGGAGAATTAGAGTACTGTTTGTTACTGGATGGGCTATCATTGCTCCATACTCTGGCCTAGGGTCTCTAATAAATAAGACCACATCTTTTGAAATTGATTCAAGACTATCTGAATAGAGAGAGATCCCTCCCTCTTTCTCTCCCTTCCCCACCTCTGGCCAGGGCAATGGCCCTAGATTTGTCTGCATGTGATAGAAAAAAAGAAATTATTGAGACACACTAGAAATATGCCAATTTAAGGCATGAAGCTGGAAGCAAAGAAAGATGATGGCTCTGGCTGACATTTGGACACTCCTGAGCACTTTGTAACACTGTCCACCAACACAAAGAGGATCCTGGAATCTGACCAATCTGATTAGTTGTATCTCCTTGGGGGAAGATGAAGTAGTCAAGGCCTATGGCAGGAGATGAAACACCTGGGGATTGCAAAGGAGGGTGAGATTCTCCTCCCTTTAAAGCCTCAATTTCAATAGTGTAAAAACAATCTCTCTATATAAAACCCTAATATGCAAATAG
>NW_005292355.1:0-571 GCF_000412655.1 Myotis brandtii
ACGCCAGTCATGGTATCACCCAGAACACTAAGCCACCAGTTTACTTTAGGGGACGATGACCCTTATCCAGAGCCCCTCCCTTCCGGGAATCAGACACGCAAGAAGCCAAGAGTTACCAGAAGGATATTGTGGGTACGGATTCAGAGCAAACAGAGGCAAACTCCCTTGAGATATTTTAAGTCTTATTAAATATGCCTCTTCTTAGCCGGGGGCTCCCGCAGAGATAAAAATTGTTCCCCTTTTCCAGGTTCAAGTTCCCGTGGGCTGGAAGGTGCTGGATACACACTGTCAGTTCTGCCTCTTCAACTCACCAAGGATTGGGGCTTTTGTTGGCCATCAGCGTCTCACTTCATACCACTTCAAGTCTTATTTTACCCATGGAGCTATTTTGTCTAAGATGTGTTTGTATATAGTGTATGGTGATCTCATTCATCATATGTTGATTTTGTTAGGAAACTAAATGTTCTGCCAGGACTCATTAGTCTTTATTTAGTTCCAAGAGATCTTTCCGATGGATGAGACCTACCCTGGCTCTGCTTCCAGCTCTCAGCACAATGCACTGGTAATATCA
>NW_005292356.1:0-571 GCF_000412655.1 Myotis brandtii
TGTTGTTTAGCAACTGTTTGCAATTCAGTCCTTTGGTTCTAGCATTAGAGTTTTCATTTTAGCATTTGCTACATCATAGTTTTGAGACCCAGGGCAAGTCCTTAAAGGTTTCTATGTAATTTTCCCCATTTAGTGTATTTATACAGCACAATATGTTTTGTTAGAAAAACCTTTAAAAATATTAGAAAGTTGCAAGTACAAACTTTCTTTAAAGATTTGTGTGTGTGTTTGTGTAATATGTGTATGTATATTCATATATGTATACAAAATAAAAGTAGTAGAACAAGACCTGGATATTATTTTAGCCTCTTTTGTTAAAGTAATGTGTCATCATTGACAACCCACCTCGTTTTTCTAGATCTCTATTTATTTTTAATTTTTCTTTGGCTGAAGCATGACATTCATACAAAAATAATGAACAAATCATCTCACACACCTTGATGAATTTTCAAGAGGTGACCACACCCAGGTAACCAGATTCCAAAAGAGAGATGTTACCAGCATCCCAGACACTCTTGTGTCCACATACAGTAATGGACCCTTAAGGATAACCGATATTCTGATCTCTAAC
>NW_005292357.1:0-571 GCF_000412655.1 Myotis brandtii
AGGAAAAGGGGGGCATCTGTAATACTTTCAACAATAAGTATAAATATAAATAATTAAAATGAAACAAATTTAGTTCTTCAGTCACACTAGCCACATGTGGCTAGTAGCTGGCGTATTAGGTCTTTGACATGAATACTTCAGGGGACTTTAAAACCTTCTATGTGGATTTCATTGACATTCCTCTGAAGTGATCTTTAAGGGTCCATGTATGATAAAAAGAAAGTCAAATATCTCTTTTATTTCTAACTGGTGGACAGCGACTCATACTGGAAAAGTGTCTAACCTAGGACAAAAATCACCAAATATTTATTTTTCAATCAGTCACTTTTTCACTGATTATTTTACATTAATGTGACATTTACTAAGAGCCATTCTATTCTCAGCATTGCACTTCAAAGAGGATAGCTGAGGTGTGTATTTCAAAATGAGAAGGGAGATGTGTAGAGGTTGAAATAGTACATCTTTCAGGTTGACTGTGATGAGGGTCTAAGTCACCAGTCTGAAGTGTCATAATGTCATAAGGTACCTACATTCAGGAACTTCTAGAATCTAGAAGGAAAACCTCCATCCC
>NW_005292358.1:0-571 GCF_000412655.1 Myotis brandtii
GGACACATATGTAATATCTTAATCAATAAAGAAAGGGGGAAAAAGAGTTTTTGAAGTGACTTCTATGAGGATGAGCGGAAAGAATTGAGATTATTAGAGAAGGAATGGCTATGGAGGTTCCTATTGAACATCCTCACAGCCCCAGCGGTTTCAGATGGAATTTGATAGCCACCATTCTCATCTCTGATGAGAACCCTGCAGGAAACCATGGTTTTAACATGTAGCACAAAAGGCTGGGTTGCTATTCCTGGGTCATTAAATGGAAGAGTCAGTTACAGAAAACTGGATGCACTTTTCCCATTCACAGGCTTCCATCTGAAGGTCACTGAAGGTCAAACCACATAGAGACAAGGTGATAGGCTTTTGTAGGTTCCTTTCTCCTCTGAGATATGGCAAATAAAGGGGGTCCAGTGTAAAGAACAGTTGATTATTTCAGAGAAATGGCTCTAAAGAAGTTGAATGTGGAAGTTGAATGGTATCCTGATGGTGGGAGCAATGGACTAGGACCCTGGCCATTCGTGATCTTGAGCACGCACATGTTTCTGCAACACCAGGCAGCATGGGGTCCTAG
>NW_005292359.1:0-571 GCF_000412655.1 Myotis brandtii
GAAAGATTGACAGCAAAAAGCATAACATAACCATGTAAAGATGTACAAATTCAATAGTAAGAGATAAGTAAATTATGGTAAACTAATAGTTCTTTCAATATATCAGACCAGAAACAATGCAACAAGGATTACATGTTGAGTCCCAAGATATGAGTTAAGAGCATTCTCACATTTGGCAGATAGAGTTATTGTTTTGAAATTAGTCAGGCAAAATCTATTAAAATTAAAATCAAAATTGAAAATATAGACAGTCTTAGAAGTAGTATATTCCAAGTCTTGGAATCTATCAATTAAAAATAAAGACACCAAGGTGTACGGACATATATGCAATGATATGTGTTAAATAATTGTGAAGAAAACATTTAAAACAAAACCCATTCCTATTAAAGGGCTAGATGTATTATGTTGTCTATGTACTACAACATATTATAAAGTCATTAAAAATGAAATAGAGTACTATAAAATAAGTTAGAAGAATTTCTTATTTTGTTATGTGAAAAATAATGTGGGTTATCAATAGACAAATGGATAACATTCATATATATATACTGAGTGGCCAGATTATTATGAC
>NW_005292360.1:0-571 GCF_000412655.1 Myotis brandtii
CTGGTTCATAGGTCGATGCTCAACCACTGAGCCATTTAGCTTTTATTAACTTGTGATGGCAGCTGGGAAATCTTTAACATCTCTTCCAACTCTAAAACTCTGAGAATCTATGGGTTATTAAAATGGGAAAATACTTCCTCAAAATGGACATGAAACACAAAGATCCTTAATTATTTTTGCTAATCATTACACTGTGATACGTTAATTAATCTTAATATTACATTTCAAGAGCCCAGTGGATGATATCACAGTATTTTCAGCAATACTTTGAAAGCTCATCCATTTGCAGAATTTCGCAGCCTTAACTTTTAATCCATCACCAAGGGCTGACTTCTCCCCAGATATTTTTATATAATCCCCATTAACATGCTGTTGTGAATGAATACTTAATTAAAACGTATAATCATGTTCTAATTCCTTGTTTGTTTTCCTAAATTTCTTGTTATTTATTAATCCATAACAGAGCATACTATTTGCATTTTAATTAACTTTTCAGGCTTGATAATCATTTGTTATTGCCGTTGTTATCTGCTCGCACACAGGAGCCGATTCGCCACCAGTCATCTCACGC
>NW_005292361.1:0-571 GCF_000412655.1 Myotis brandtii
GTGGAATGAAGAAATTTTAGATAGGAGAGAAGGCTTTCCTAAAGAAGGTTAACTTGAGCAGAGGTCTAAATGATAAGGAAGACGAAGTCATCTGCATAGGACTTCTAGGTAAACAGTAAGCAACAAAGGCCCACAAGCGGAAATGAGTTCGTTGTTATCAAGAAAAGAAATTCAGAAAAACTAGTTAAGAGTGAGCAAAGTGGCGGGTGGAAGGACAGAAAGTCAGAGACAAAGGAAGATTTTGCATTATGTAAGGCCCTGAAGGACATGGTAAGGAGTTTGATTTTACCCCAAATATAACAAAATGAATACCAGTTTTGAGAAACATAACATGATCTGGATTACTAGACTGCATAAAGCAAGGGTGTTAAAAACCAAGAAAATCAATGAAAAAGTTAATTTATTAGTCTACAAGCAAGGTGATAGTTTGAATCAGAGTAGTAAGTGAAGAACATGGTAGAGTATGGATATATTTTAACAGAAGAGTAGAGGGTAAAGGGGGGATAAATAGTGACAGAAGGAGACTTGACTTTTGGTGGTGAACACAGAATACAATATACAGATGATGTAT
>NW_005292362.1:0-571 GCF_000412655.1 Myotis brandtii
CCCCAGCATCTTGTTAAAAGGCGATTCTGATTCAGCAGGTCTTAGGTGGGCCCCGGATTCTGCACCCCTGACCGCCGCCTGGGTGGTGCTAACACTGCTGGGCCAGCGTCCGCTTTCAGTAACAAATAGGGCCCAATACCTAGAGAGGCTTGTCATGAAAGCAGAGGCCAGGATGGTGAAGAGTTAATGCAATTTTTAAAGAAGCCCAGGTTACAGCAGAAAGAACACAGTCTTTCTACATCAAAATGACTGTGTTTGAACACTGGCTCCATTACTGAGCAGTGTGGCCTGAGGCAAGCTGCATACTTTTTCTGGATCTCAGCTGCCAACTTGTAAACTGGAGGTTTCACCGGGTGGTTGTGAGGCTGTGATGCCGAGTGAGGCAGCCAGCACGCAGTAGGGACTCCGTTCATCCCGGTCCCAGCGGTGCCCAGAGCTTCGAGCCCCTTTCCTGTGCTAACGGCCGCTCCCGTGTCTCCTAGGCCTGGTCCACGTTGGGGACGAGCTCCGGGAAGTGAACGGGATCACAGTCCTGCACAAGCGGCCCGACGAGATCAGCCAGATTCTGGTC
>NW_005292363.1:0-571 GCF_000412655.1 Myotis brandtii
CACATACAGAATTGATTCCAAATGATGTGTGACACATCTGCTTCATGGTTCACTTTTGGTCTCCAGATTATACTTTCCAGTTTAGAAGATGTTAGTTATCTGGCCTACTTGACTCATTCATTATCTGGTCCTTTCTGCAGTACATTTTTCCAGAAATTCCTGAATTGTGGTCTGTAGATACAATTCTTAAGTAAACTATATGCTATTTTAAATATCACATTAACTAATCTTTAAATTTTTTGAGGAAATATCTGTGTTCAGACTACCTTGTCTGAACATTTTCCACATATATGTGGAAACAAATATAATAAATGAAACAAAACAAAAAATCCACACAAACACCCAAATCTTATAATTTTGTCTGATTTTTATTATGCCACTTTAATTCCTATGAAATAAGGTGCACGATAACTTACATAGATAAATAAATTGTCTTTGATATTAGTTTTTCATTAATATTAGATCTCTTAAAAATTAAATCTTTTAATATGGATCATAACATGTGCACAGAAATATACATAAATTTAATAAGCATATTAATAAACTAGCATAACTTACAGTGTATAGCACT
>NW_005292364.1:0-571 GCF_000412655.1 Myotis brandtii
CCAATGTTTCTCAAACTTTTCTATGAAAAGAATCACCTGGGAGTTTTGTTAGTAAGTAAATTCTGATTCATAGGTCTGGGGCGGGACTTGAGATTCTGCATTTTTAACCAGCTCTCAGGTATAGGCCAACACGGTGGGCTTACTGATCATACTGAGTAGCAAGTCTTAGATCACGACACAGTACCTGGCAGACTGTCTTAACCCTGACTGTCTGACACCAAAGCCCAGGCACTGAACCCTACGCAGAGTATGTGTTGACCTCTCTCTTCATTACATTTTGGTTTACAGATAGAGGAGTGAGGCCAGTTCTTGCTGCTTGTACATCTGTGATGTAACTTTACCCTTGAGGATATTCAGAGAAACAAAATACAACTGAATACCTGCCTTTTCTGGGGCCACTGTTCCCCGGAGGAAAAATATAGGGGGCAGTGGCAGCTGCCACCTCGCCTTTGCTTTGGAGTCACAGGCTTTCTCTTGCTCAGTGAATGGAGTTGTCCATCACTATCTTATTCCTCTATGCCCAAATATGCATCACACACATGCGTGCACACACACACGTGTGTGTGTGTGT
>NW_005292365.1:0-571 GCF_000412655.1 Myotis brandtii
CACCAAGGAGCCAGGCAGTGATTTAGGGGTGTTGGGGCCGATCTGGGGCAGGACCGACCTGGGGCGAGGGGCTGCAGGTGATTTGCAGGCCCCTGATCAGGGAGGGGGGCCCGCTCAGGGGTGGGGTTGGCCGGGGCAAGGCGCCGCAGTTGTCCTGGTTGTTCTGGTTGTTCTGCCTTTTGGTCGCTGGGCTTTTATTATAAGGATGGAGTGTATGGTTGAACATGCCCTGTAGAGGACAACTTGTCAATAACGTTTAAAATTATAAATTAACCTAGTAACCTCACTTTTGGGAATTTAACTTATAGATGAATTATACAAATGAAGAATAGCAAGACACTAAGTTATTCATCTTAACATTCTTGTTAAGAGCAAAAGAATAGAAATAAACCATCTGTTCATCATTGGGGCACAGATAATAAATTGCAATCCATCCCTACAATGAAATACTGTGTATGAGAGAATGAAGAAGCTATGTTTTAAAATGGACAAGTTTCTAAATGATATTTTAAAAAAATGTTTCAAAATTGTATGTACTATATAACATGTTATCTTAGGTATAAAAAGAGGG
>NW_005292366.1:0-571 GCF_000412655.1 Myotis brandtii
CCATATAACTTGACTTCCACTTTTGGTAATGGATATTTAATAATACCATCAAACTGCCCTATTTTCTCCCCCTTCCTCTAAGGAAACTGAAGAGTTTAACAAAATGTAAGATGGCATACGTGGAGGCATTGAAAAGTCAATAAGAAATTGAAGAGTTATTGCTCCAGAATCTAGGGGAGAATGAAGACTAAGAGATATTAGTTTAGTTTTGGGAGTTACTTAATCCATGGAGGCAGTTGTCAATGTTAGAGGGAGCACAAAAGAAGGCAAAAGAAGAAAGAAAATAGGAATCTAGAACAAGTAAAATAAAATTTAGTTGGTAGATTAAACCCAAATTTCTAATGTGATTATATCAAGTGCAAATGGCTTAAATGATCCAATTATGAGGCACACACAAAGATTGTCAATCTAGATCAAAAGATCAAAACACAAGTATATACTATTTAACAGAGGTTCTAATCTAAAATTATTAAAAAAAAAACTGAACATAAAAGAATAATGGAAAAGATACACCATGCAAACACTAACCTAAAGAAAGTTGATATACTATTAAGGAAGAACACTTCCTAAT
>NW_005292367.1:0-571 GCF_000412655.1 Myotis brandtii
GAGCACAGAGTGACAGTGAGGAGAACCAGGGGGCTACTGAAGAAATAAAGGAGTGAGTGTTGGTTTAGAATGGAGACACAAACTTTTACACAGACATAGTAAATAAATCATTGGAGCTTAGGACTCAAAGACCTAAAGGAAAATAAAAAATAAATGTTTATGGCCTGGCCGGTGTGGCTCAGTGGTTGACCATGGACCCATGCACCAAGAGGTCAGCAGTTGGATTCCTGGTCCGGGCATGTGCCTGGTTTGTGGGCTCAACCCCCGGTAGGGAGCAAGCAGGAGGCGGCCGATTGATATTTCTCTCTCATGGATGTTTCTATCTCTTCTTCCCTCTCCTTTCCTCTCTCTCTCAAATCAATTCTTGAAAAACATCAAAACAATAAGTGATTATATAAACAAAACAAAATTTCTGTATGACAACGTTGAACACAATATACAAAGAGCACTCTAAGAATCCTAAAGGGCAAGAACTGTTTTTTAGGTTTCATGACGCCTTTTCTCTACCCAGCAGTTTCTAATAATCCACTCATATCCAATGTTCATCCAGTAAATAATAATTCAACAAATA